>NC_064855.1:86083185-86383185 GCF_024139225.1 Suncus etruscus | reverse complement strand
GGGCAAGATGTTTTTCTGGCACACAGCTGACCCAAATTTAATTCTTGCTTCCCAAGCCCACCAGGAATAATTCCTATGCACAAAGCCAGAGGGAAATGCTAAGTACAACCACAGGTGGCTCAAAAGACCAAACAAAAGTGGTATAATGTTTAAAAAATGATTAAATATGTAATACCAATCCAGCAATTGAAACAATCTATGTTTCTCTGAAACATAGAGGAAATTAAGAATTATTTTCTACTATTAAGTTTACACTCTAGAGTTTCCTTCCCAATTCTTAACTGTTCTAAAGTTTAAATTACAGAGTTAAAACCATCTCAATTTAAGGGTAGCTATGTATTAGAGGACTGATGCAATTGAATCAAAATAAAAAACATGTTCATGTGAATCATGTGTAGATCTTGTTTTTAGGAAAATATTGTGATCAGAAAATATGTGATATTGATTTTGATATTTAGGTGGTCATATTTTGATATTTAAATATTTATATATGCATTCTGAATTTAGAAGTAGTAGTTGCTTTGTATGACACATAATAGCAGGAGAAAAATCACAAATATAATTGTTAAATTTTCATTAAAATTTATGTTTAAAGGGCCGAAGAGATAGCACAGCGGTAGTGCGTTTGATTGCAAGTAGCTGACCCAGGACCAATGTTGGTTCGAATCCCAGCATTCTATATGTCCCCTGTGCCTGTCAGGAGCTATTTTTGAGCTTAGAACCAGGAGTAATCCATGTGCACTGCGGGTTGTGCCCCATCCCAAAACATTATGTTTAGAAACTAATGTTTAATATTAGTTAACGTTTTCTGTCTTATAAAATAAACTTGCTATAAAAGGTCAAATTTTTATAACTCTCTTTCCCAATATATTTTAAAATTTATATATCAATATTAAATTCAATAACATCAAATAATAATGAATGTTTAAAATGAATTTAAAATAATCATTTTACAAATAAATGAATTATAAATGCTATTTTCTAAAGAATGGGACTTCTGCTTGTTGGTTTGTGTGTGTGTATGTGTGTGTTTGTGTGTATGTGTGTTTGTTATTTTTTCTTCCTTTTTAACCTCTCTTCTTTTAGATATTTATTACTTCTAGATGGACTCCTCCTGGTTTTTTGTTTGTTTGATTTTTGCCCCTCTCCTTTATTTTTCTTTCCTTCAAACAAAACCACAAAACTTGAATCATCTTGTTCTGCCTCATAAATTGAGGGAAAAATAATGGATGGTACCAAAACCAAGCAGGCATATAGGCATTGAGTAAAAATAAAAAAAAAAAAAAAAAACGGTGAGACTTTAACACCAAATCCAAAGCCAACTGCAAGACAATTAAATACCCAATCTACAACAATCTAGACACAGAGGGGACCACTTATTCTAGCAAACCAGGGAGCAAAGGAGGGATTATGGGATACAAACTGGGAACAGGAATGGAGGGAGGACAATACTGGTGGTGGAATGCCCCTGATTCAATGTCACTATGTACCTAAAATATTACTGTGAAAGATTTATAATTCACTTTGGTCAAAATAAAAATTATGTAAAAAATAAAAGAAGAACAACAAATGTAGTTAAGGGTGAAAAGAAGGAAACATTAAAAGATGGATAGAGGAAAGGTATAAAGGAGGAAAGAAGTTATGGTGTGAATAAGGAAAAAAGTAAAGAAGATTAGAAAGAAAGGGGAAAAGCAGGAAGGGAGGAAAGGTAGAAAGGAGGAGAGAAGGAAAATAATTAAACTGGGTGGGTGGTAAGAGAGTGATCTCTGATCTCTGGATGGGCTGCCTGCTGTTCTCCCCTGCTGGTCAATGACAAACAGCTGAGGAATAGCAAAACCCAATTTAAAATACAATGAGTGCCTTTATATTCAGTTATATAATGTTATATGTTGTATGTTGTGTAAACCCCGGTTTATACTGTTGTGATCTATGAACAAAACTGCAGGTCTTGTTTATAATTAACTTTTTCACTACTGAGGGACCACCATATTGTAAAATGATAATAAAAATTAACATTTAAAAAAACAATGGGGTTTTCTGATATTCATTTCTATCAAAATTGATGGTTTTGTTTTGTGAGAAAACAAATAGAATAAGAATACATTATCCTAATTATAGCATGATTAAGATATTTATATTATCTTTAAATTATAGACATCACAAGTCATGTTAATCATATTTTATAAATGCTTTTTATATTTGAATCTATTTTGTATTTTATGACGGCTATATTTTTGGGGGATCAAACCTTGTGACGCTCAAGGGTTACTCTGGCTATGCACTCAGATATCACCCTGGGGGCCGGAGCGATGGCACAAGCAGTTATGAGTTTGCTAATTTTTTTTTACAAACTTGTTTACTATTAGTTTTATTTTTATAATTCTTACTGAAAACTAAAGATTCCAAAATTTAGTAGCATTGGTTAACCACTTCATTATTTTTTATCCACTGAATGGGTTAAGATAAAATGAGTTCTACTTTATTCACAGTCAATATGGAGCTCAGCAGACTTAAAATATTTAACGTGGTTATCTAACAGAACTGCTGAGAACTCAGCTAATGCTTCACTTCAAAAGTTAACTATTGTACTTCTCTTGTGGCTGGAACTTTCCATAATTTAGTGACTGGGTTAGCAGAGAAGGGTGTACAATAGTAGAGGCTCAAGAATAAAACAATTACAATGACCCAACAAAAGCTCTATTATTTCACACTCGCTTTATATAACTTATCAATGCTTGTCACTTTGAAAGTGGAGTTGACAGGGAACAATCTATATCACTAAGAGAATGTCACTAGTAGTCATGTTCATTAGTTACTCGTATTTAACTTAGTAGAGTTCTACTACAGTTTAAAAGTAATTTTCAATCTTAAAATTAAATATAGATGCATCTACTTTTTAATCTAATGTTATAGTTTTAACTTGTGGAAGGGTATTGAAGCCACACTTGGCAGCTCTTGGGCTAGGTTCAAGTATCATTCCTAACAGTGCTTGAGAGATCACACTGGTGCTCAAAATAGAAACAAAGTGAAACACATTATAAAGCAAGTTCCTTACCTCTCTATGGCTTTTAGATTTACTTTTTAAATTTTGAACAATTATTTTCAATGATTTTTATTTTGACCAAAGTGGATTACAAATCTTTCACTGTAATATTTTAGGTACACAGTGACATTGAATCAGGGGCATTCCCACCTCCAATTTTGTCCTCCCTTTACCCCTGTTTCCAGCACATATTCCATATTCCCCTCCTTTGCCCCCCGGACTGCTAGTTTAAGTGGTTCCCTATGTGTCTAGCTTGTTGTAGATTGAGTATCGATTCTGTTGTCGTTGGCTTTGGATTTGGTGTTTAAGACTGATCAGTTTTTTATTTCCAACTAATAAAAATACTCAGCTCTATTTTCATTAGGAACATACTGTTCATGCAAGTTAAATTCTTTCTTAATCCTAAATAGAAGGAATTCTGGAGATTAGGATTGTGGCTTTCTCCATTAACAGGTGATTTTGACATTTTGAAGTTCTTGGTAGCTAGAAAGAGGTACCATAGTAACTGTATTCTTAAATGTAATAAAGAAACAAATTAGATAACATTTTACTATCAATTTTTTAAAAAAAATATCTACTAAAACAACTCTCAGCATAATAAATTATAATTGGGGGTCATATTAATAGTACTGACAAGAAAGTAGTTGCCTTGCACACAACCAGCCCAAGTTCCATTCCTGGCACTCTTTAGAGTCCCTAGAGTTCCACCAAGAAGAATAATCCTTGAACTCAGAAACTGGAGTAATCCCCAAACTACACAGACTGTGTATACTTCCTCAACTACAGCAATAGCAAAGAAAAAGTATACTGATTGAAAAAACGTTGAATAAGTGGGATAAGACCCACATGGACAGAAAGACTGAATATAATTCAAAAACATTACTTCTATTCTAATTTGATTTATGGACTCAATTCAATCTTTACTAAGCTACAGACACAGTGTGTGATTACACTTGAACATACCTTAAAATATTCTGATAATTAAAATAAAATAAGTCATTGATATCTGAGAAATTATTAAAATATTACATATCAACTGATTATATAGCTGTTTAACTTTGATATTATGCATAACTGAACAGCTAGTTATTTTCAGAATAAAAACTTGACAAATGGCAAGGCCAAAGCTTTAGAACAGCAGGTACGGTGTTTATTTTCCATACAAATGATTGGGTTTGATCCTCAGTATTCTACATGGTCCCAAGCCTACCAGAAGAGATTTCTGAGTGCTGAGCCAGGAATATCACCTGAGTGCCTTGCACTGTGTTTCTAAAAATAAATTAAATGAAAAATTAGACATAGATAGTTGTTTCTAGAAAAAAATTAATAAGGAATAGTTTGTAGGAGGAGTTTTGTTCTTATTTTAATATGGATAAAAAGCATTAATGTTGGAGCTGGAGAGATAGCATAGTGGCAGGGTGTTTCCCTTGCAAGCGACCAACCCAGGACGGATGGTGGTTCTAATCCAGGCATCCCATATGGTCCCCTGAGCCTGTCAGGGGGGTGATTTCTGAGTTCAGAACCAGGAGTAACCCCTGAGTGTCACCAGATGTGACCCAAATAACAAGAACAAAATCAAACAAACAAATCAAACAAACAAAAATGTTTTTCTATTTTAGGGAATTGTGAATCATTTCATTGGTCCCTTAAATTTAGGTGATATACAACAAAAATCAGGATTTTACATGTAAATATAAAAATGAAACAGTTTAACTTATAAATATAATATGAGAATCCCTTAACTATTTTATTAACAGGACTTAGAAAAAATTAATGAAAAGAAAAATATTCTTGTTAAAATATCTTTTTTTCAAAGATAGTAATATTAAACTAAAAATACTAGTCAGAAGGTAGGAAATAACATTTTAATGTATATAAGCTGCATTACTGTATATAAACTGTATATAAACTGCATTACTGGAGCCTAAAAGCAATTATTAAAAGCATTATTTTTTCATTTTATAGCATTTTCTCACTTTTTTTTTTTTTTTTTTTTTTGGTTTTTGGGCCACACCCGGTGATGCTCAGGGGTTACTCCTGGCTATGCGCTCAGAAGTCGCTCCTGGCTTGGGGGACCATATTGGACGCCGGGGGATCGAACCGCGGTCCGTCTCCTAGGCTAGCGCAATTTACTGTTTATTTTATATGCAGCATAAAAGTCTACAAATTATTTCTATGTATTTAGTTTCTAGTGGGATATTATCTGTGAGAATTTAGGAAAATGGGGTACCCAATATTGTCTACCACCTAACGCTTTAATTTTATTTTATATTTTTTGAAACAATCTATCTTTAAATATATTAAACACAGTTTTGATTTCTGAATTATAAGTAAGCTCCGTAGTACTTAAATTATTGCATAAAAAGAGTATGAAAATAAATGTAATGCAAAGATGTTATAGAATTCAGTGAGAAACTAGTTTTGCTTTGTGAATATCAAATGCTTCTGGAAATTTTTATTTTGTAACCATTCTGGCCATAATGTACTGTTGTTTCTCTTACCTAAGGGCTATAAACTTTAATAGAGTCCCTGATTCAGAGTTCAGACTCTGATTGTGAAAATCAAGTTGCTGTGTAGGAAAAGCAGACAACTTAAATGTAAAAAGTCGGGCCTACTTTTATTTTTTGTTATTTTTATGAAAGAACCAGCTGTATAAAATACTCTTAAAAATTAAAGTTTGTCAAATGCTGATTAATAATGAAAGAGTACTTAATCAGGCCTCTCTTAAGCTAAGATTAAGACTATTCACTTCACTTTGGAGTAATGATTTTGTCTATCCACAGACTGATGGGTGAATTCACATAGTTCTCTGCAGTAGATAATTCAGCTTACAGTCATCATTATAACATATATAACTAATAATGGGTGATATCTTTATTTTGTTCTTTTGTTTTGTTTTGTTTGTTTTGGGGGCATACCTGGTAAAACTCCTTGGTACTTTTGGTTTTGTGAACAGAAATTGCTCCTGGCTACTCAAGGGACCCATATGAGATACCAGGGATCAAACAATGGGTAAGCCACATGCAAGGCAAACACCCTATCCCGTGTGCTATCACTCTGACCCAGTACTGGGTGATTTCTCATTTGTGTTTCATTATAAATATCTGGAATTGAGTGCATTCAGAATAGAGGGTGTCTACAATCCGGTCTGAATTGGATTTGACTTGATTTTTCTGAAAATATATATGTTTAAATATCTGACCATTTTTTTAAGCTGAAAATAATTTAAGAAAATAGGGTATTTTATTTAAATTTTCTTCAGAATTTTATTTGTTTGTTTGGGTGGGGCATACCCAAATGTGTTCAGGGTTTTCTCCTGTTTCTGAAATCAGGAATTACTGTTATCAGTGCTCAAAGGACCATATATATAGGATGTCAGGAATCAAACCCAGGTAGGCCATCATGCAAGTCATTTGCCATTCCTGTTGTACTATCTCTTCAACACTCCAGGAATTATGAAATATGGTCAAAAGATATCTTTTTTCTTTGGGGACATGGATGCAGGAAAAGTAAACTGGTAAGAGGTTGTGTATATGGTATGACATTCATGGATAATTTTGTAACCAAGTTGCATAAATGCTGTAATTATAAAAAAAATCAATAAATTCTAGGGCAGGGCAATAGCACAATAGGTACAGCATTTGTCCTGCATGCAGCTGATCCAGTTTTGATCCAGTGAAAACCATAAGGTTCCTCAAGTCTGCCAGGAAAAATTATTTTTCTTCTAATTGTAATATATTACTTCTAAATGTGTACCCAGTTTATTTTTTATCTTCCTTTTGAATATAATAATTTGAGATATTTTAAGCATTTCAATTTACTTGAAGTTTCATAAGCCTTCAGAAATACATTATTTCCAAGTGCTTTGGTGTTGACTGTTTTATCAGCTTTGCCTTTGTAAGATGTGATAAACATTGTCTGCTTTGTAGACAGTAGTGGACAAAAATTCTTTGTGACTGAAATCCAATTAAATGAGAACTAAAATATGATTTCAGAAATAGCTATTTAAGTGAAACTGTGATAAAAGTCAGATTGGATTCTACTGAAGAACAAATACAATGTAAAAGACATTTACTGTTTATTGAGATTAAAGCATATTATATATTCTTTCTTTTACAGTAATACTGTAAAAATTTCCCAATAGACAAAAGCGTAACTGATGCATTGAAAGATCTTGTACACATTACCAGATTCCGTAACATCCTAACAAATCACTATCTCATGGTCCACTTTGTTATTTATTTTTCTTTATATATTTAGAATTATTTCATGTTATTTTAATTTCATATATATTTATGCAATCATTCCAGAAAATGATAATGAAAAACTATCAGCAATTATTTTGCCTAATCATAATTCTATGAATGATGTGACTAAAAATTTTAATATTATTTTTTAAAAACAAATAAACAACAGTGTCTAATCATTATAATTCCTAAATAATGTTCCAAATATCAGTTCATTTTTGATCTGTTTAATCTGAAGTTCAAATAAGTTCCATTAATTTTATTTCCCCCTTTTAAAAACATTTTAATTAAGATATTGATTCTTATAAAATCTGTATTTGTTTATATAATGGTTAGAGGTGTTTTGTTTTTATAATAATTATAATATATGTAAATATATAGTCAATATTTTAATATATAATTATTGAGAAATTTGATTAGTTATTTGTGAAGTACTCCAACATGTGGTTTGTAATCTTTGTTTTCTTATATTTTTTTTATTTCTATTTACTCCTTTTTTATTACGGAGTCAGGGATAGTAGGGTTAGGTATAAAGAAATAAAACAACCTTTATATCTTCTTGTATGATCATGTTTAAAAATTTAAGTATTTTAAAAGTTAATCTGAACCATTATATGCCTGTGCTGGGATGTTTATATAAACATTTACTTGTGTTACTTTTCATTTTTGCATTGCCATAACATGTAAAATTTCATTTTTATTTGTTGTCAACCACTTACTTTTGGCAGGCACTCACCAAACTCTCATTTCATATATTTCCTTTTGTCTATCACAATTCCCTTCATCAACCTGTTTAACATATATGTGTGACATGTGTGCTTTCTGTGAAATATACATTTTAGGTTACTGGAGTCCTAATAGGTTGTTTGGTAAAACTATTCTCTTTTTGGCTTATTTATTAGTGCTTGGTGTTTCTTTGAACGCCTGTAAATGAAATGTCAGTTTATAAAAAAAAATAAATAAATAAAGGGAAGTAGAAAAACAAACTAGGGAAACTAGAGCTATTTTATTATGTTAAAAATGAATATATTTGGGGCTGGAGTAATAGCACAGTGGCAGAGTGTTTGTCTTGTATGCGGCTGAACTAGGACATACCTGGGTTCGATCAACAGCATCGCATATGGTCCTCTGAGACCAGAGTGATTTCTGAGCTCATAGCCAAGAATGACCCTTGAGCTTCACTGGGTGAGGCCCAAAAATCAAAAACAATATATATATTAAAAGTTTTATTATATAAAATATATTTTTTTCTGGAATCAAAGAATTTAGTAGAGCAGGTAAAGTAAGCTTCTCTTAGTATTTTGCTAAACAGAGATTATCCCTAGTACCAATAAGGTCCTCAAATTTAAACTCCAGTGATCCCTGACCACACCAGGTTTTAGTCCCTCCACAAAATGAAAAGAACAACCAGAGGAAAATTTTTTTTCCAACTTTATTTATATATAATACTTTGGTTTGCATAGAATTTTATTTTTGGTAGCTGAATCTGCTATTTTCAGATTAAAGACAAAAGGATGTTTGCTGAAATAGAGTATATTGAGCAAAGTATTCTTCAAGTTGTTACAAATTAAAATACCTATATTTAATGCCTGATTATGAGATTATCTGAAAATATTTCTTGTTTAAATTCAATAAATATGGCTTTCCTACTTCTATCTCTTGATTTACACATCAATTGGTAAAATTTATTTACCACTCTTTCTGGTAGTAAATCCTGAATGATGTCAATAAAACTGTTTCATATGTTGTATTTATTTTTCCAGATTTAAAAAGCTCATATCTATCAAATAAACACAAAATAAAATTTTACTTTGAAAATAAGATAATTGATAGGTATAGAGATCAAAACCTTCTGTAATGCTGTTCTGCTGCTCTTTACAACTTTATAATTAACCATGTTTTAAAAAGCATACTAAAATAATTAGCCTTTTGATTTCTACTTTTCTCAACATTGGTAAACATTTATATAATATTTTTGATTTTTATATATGTTTTATGATTATTTTTAGCATATTCAGTTGAGATTCATACCTCATTTAATGTCCTTGTGGAGGATTTACTGTGAAGGAAATATCAAAATGCTTTAATTTTATAATGCCCTACTAGAGAATAGCCCATGATTCTCCCACATTTTAAGATATAAATTCAATTAATCATGATGAAATTGCTTTTAATCTTTTAGCTCAAGGTTATTGTAAAAATAATTATTAACATAACTAGCTTTCTCATGGAAATAAGAGACATCAATATGCTAAATGAACTTTTATCTATATAATATAAATTTAGGTATATTTTTAAAATAAGCTTTATAAAAACAGTCACTATAAAAGATAAACACATACTCCAATGATTGTGCATTAAGAAAAACATTTTTCCCTTGTCCTTCTGAAAAATATTTCATATTGTAAAAGTTGGGTGTTATTTGAACATGTTATATTCTATTATTGTTACATTCAGATATGATCCTAAGACGGACACATGGACCATGGTGGCTCCTTTAAGTATGCCCAGAGATGCTGTTGGAGTCTGCCTTCTTGGAGATAGATTATATGCAGTTGGTGGCTATGATGGACAAACATACCTCAATACTATGGAATCCTATGACCCACAAACTAATGAGTGGACTCAGGTAAGCTTTTTTCATTGTCATGATTTTCATAAGTTATAATTATTATATTACTATTACTGTTATTATTTATGTATTCCCTTTAGGGAGAGAGAAGAATATATGGAGCCAAATTTCATTGCACCATAAGTGATTTCCTTTAGTCAATTGTCTTTTACATTGCAAAGTATTCAATATATCCCTTTTTTATGTACTTTCCTCTTTATATTCTGAAATTTCATAACATTTATATATATTTATATTTATATAAATTGAGAAATATATATTTATTTATATATAGATGTGGGAAATTCATTGAAGTATGAATTTAAGCATGAATAAATTTCCTAAATACTGTAAAGTATAATAACCAATAGTAGCTTAGTTCTAATGAATTAAAGCAAAGATTAAATGATTAAATATTCGTACCCAGGACTCTAAATTTAGAATACTTAACTTATAAGATAGTTGGAACTAGAGAATGGAAAACCACAAATACAACCTTCCGCATCAAATTTTTGCTTGACTATCTTTATTATGATTATTGTTTCTTACTCTAGAGACAAATTTTCACAATATAATGCCACTGTGAGTTCTAAATAGACATCCATCAAATATAAAATAAATAAGAATACTAAATATTCAATTTTGAAAAGAAAGGACAAAGGTCTCTGAATGAAACATAAAACATAAAATAACTTCTATAAAGCCAATTATCCAGAAAGATATTTTGAACAGTTTTCTCACCATTATATTTTGGAAGAAGGAAGTAGCCCATAACAATAATTGGTAGCTAGGTTTCATGTGCAAGTGTTTAAATCCTAGTAATACTTGACTTCCCTAAATGATTGATTATAAGTGAGGCATCATCTCTGGTAACTCTTATTCTGATCACATATTGTATTGATGTGTGTGAATATTGGAGTAAATTAAAAAAGAATATTAATTTTTATTACATATTTCTGATAACTTATAAATATAACAGTTTTGCTAATAATAAAATGTATAATTATATATGTATTATATAGTTTTTATATTATTTAAATTATAATACCTGAATTTTATTAGAGAGGAAAGAATCATGGAGAAAAACTGGGAACATTTGCAAACAACCTATAATTGTCTTTTACTGTAACTGAGAGAAACATCTATCTATTACTCAAAAAGCAGCACGATAAAAGAAATGTTTAATAATTAATTTTATATTACTATACTAAAATATTAGAGGACATATTTAATGTTTTTCTTTTGAATTCTAATGTTTCCAAATGCTCACAAAGTAGAGTAACGTTTATTCATTTGCTAAGAAAAGTACGCTATTCTATAGCATCTACTATAAATATGCCACTTATATAAAAGAACATTAAATAAAGAAAGTTTATGGTCACATAAATGCAATAATATAATACCTTCATTACATATTTATAATAATTACCCATTATGGTCATGATTTCTCTAAAATTGAAATCAAAATAATATATGTAGTAATAGTAGTTAAAAGCCTCCTAAAGAATGTTTTCCCTCATTTGTACTTTATTATGCTCTTTTATATCATATAGCATCTTACAAATAGCAAAATGGTATTTAAAATATTTTATAGTAGACTTTTTGTATAATAATCATAATTTTAAGGCTCTTAAATTACTTTAAGATTTTATGCTTACATATGTTTTATTATTTATATTTTAAGACTTTTTGGTACCATCAGCATCTCTTGAAAACTTTGGTCACTGAAATAGATGAATATACTTTTAGTATAATAACTAATTTTATATTTATTCAGTGCATAAATGTGTAAAATAATTTAATATTTTTTTATCAATTGAATCTTCTGAAATCTAAAGTTTATAATAAATAATCATGTTTGTAACCAAGGTGCTTAAATAAAATATTATTGAAAGAAAAGAAAAAGAAAACAACCTTAAAAATATCCAAGCATGGGGCCGAAACGGTGGTGCAAGCTGTAAGGCATGTGCGTTGCACAAGCTATGATGCACCGCAATTCAATCCCCCAGCATCCCATATGGTCCCCCAACCCAGGAGATATTTCTGAGCATATAGCCAGGAATAATCCCTGAGCATCATTGGATGTGGCCCCAAAACCAACCCAAAACAAACAAAAAATATCCAAGCATATTCATCCAGAAAGCTCCGTCAAGCAACCTGAAGTAATGGACACATAATAACTATCAATTCATTGTCAAACTGATGTCATTCACAGATTGTGTTAAAGAACATTTTCATTGATTCTTGTGTATTTGTGTGTTCTAAAAGAGTTTAGCTGTCTCCTTACACAATTATATTTTTGGCATTGAATAAAACATGTACTGAAAGAATGTATATAAAGAACTATATTCTATCTACAGCTACAGAGAATCAAGTACAGTGTCCTTTAGTGCCATGTGTCCATATTTATGAATAGTTTCTGGGCATGAGGCATCATTTAATAATCAGAATAATTTAAAAACCATAACTTCATTTGAATAATCTGAATATATCTATACATATAACCCTTCATCCAGCTCTTAGAAAAAAGGCCAAACTCATCTCCAAAAGATGTTAGTAGATGAGTTTTTTGGAAAAGACAGGACTACTTCAGGATCCAGATCTTCGGATGAACCAGGTCTCAACCAGGCTAAAGGCCAACCAATTGCATGTAGCTCCTACTTTCCCCAGAGAAATGACCCAACTTCATAACTGATAGCAGAGAGATGCCAGCTGATGGTACCAACTCCATAGCCCTTGAAGGACATGGCTGCATATGTGGCCAAGTGACAATACCAAACTTTACTAGTGTTGACAGCCTAGTAAAAAGCATTGAAAACTAAGTGGCAAAATTGCTTAGAAGTCCACTTAACTCAGTGAGTGGACACAGTAACACAATTAGAACTAGCAGCTTAGTAAAGTCCAGACAATGGTATCAACACCATTATGAGACATATGTTGTACCAGTCAATTTAAACTAAATTACTGTATGCCTGCTAAAGAATAATGTTTAGATGGTGGATGGAAAAATGGGTACATTATCAGAAATAAAGACCCATTGGTGGTAGGAATCTATTTGGAGCATTGGTATTCTGAAACACCTGTGTTGTGAACAACTTTATAAATCATAGTGGTTAAATAAAGTTTCTTATGTATATATGCATAGAATATATAGTTGACATGTAAATACAAATAGAAATAAATATAATTAATTAGATAGCATTAAATCAAGAAAAGAAAAAAGTTTTGCTAAATATTTATAATGTGGCAACTCCCACCCACCAACATCATTTTCCCAGCAGAAAAACATCCTGGCTCTCTTATCTTGTTCCAGAATAAAATAATGTTCTTTATACTTCCCAGTAGAATGATCAAAGCTGATACCTCTATTGCATTTTCAGAAAAGAGGGGTGCATATTTCTTATGGCATGAACCTCAATGCCACCCTCTAACAACTTCCAACAAAAAGGCTCTGTCCCATGACCTTAATCATATGAAACTTTCAAGGTACCTAGTTTGTTTTAGATTTATAAATCTTGGACTGCATTTTATTTGTAGTAATGTGACATCTCAATATCATGTAGTGTCAGCCCAGTAGTATCACAGGAAATCTGATAGGAAAGTTATATAATAGTCTAATAAACTCAGTGAGCTTAACCAGTAGCACAGAAGGCTCAAGTAGCATCAAGCATAAACTAGTAAATTCTTAGACACTGACTTTAGTTATATCATGGAGAGTTATAATAATCATTTCAAAGTGACCAGTGTTGATCTAAGATTTAATAATTTCAGTTGCCATTATATTATTGTAAGAAGCAATATAAGATATATTTGTATAAGGATGGAAGTAGGCAATGGTGCTGGTTGGATTACTGGGGATACTGGTGAAGAGATGGTCACATTGAGGTTTGAATTGTTTGACATTTAATGCCTAAAATGATTGTATTATGAACAACTTGGTAAATATCAGCCCTATAATAAAAATTAAAAAGATAAAAGTAAAAATATATATAATATGAACTTTGGTAGCATATGCTAAATTTTTAAAACATGATCAGATTTGTGACATTGTTGAGGAAAATTATCCAATTTGATCAAAACAACAAAAAGGCATTTAAAGGAGCTTGAAGCAGCAGCAAGATTTATTTCTTGTAAGCAATTTCCCAGAAGAACAATTGTCATGATCTTAAGCATCAAAAAAAAAAAATAGGCAAGAAAGCAGGAATTTTATGCCCTTTTCTATACAAAGGAGTAGGCCAGGTTTATGATGTCTGGGATACTTATATTGGTATATAATAATCAATAAGCAAACTATAAATCTCCGATATTTTTTTCAAACATAAGAAGCACATATTACTTTGTGGGTCCCTTGGTCAAAGTTCCTTTGGCTGGATTGTTCAGCTGTGTTTATTTGTTTTGTTTTGTTTTTCACCCAGACAGAGAGCTGAATACCTCTTGAAAAGGAACTTGAAGAAACAGGACATAGGCAGCTATAGATAGCTGAGTTTTACTTCTTATTCAGTCTCATGTAAATAAACATAAAACTCTTTAAAATGTCTCTAATCAATAGAATTACACATGCTCCTCCTTATTTCTTATATTTAGGCCAGCTTAAAATATTCCTCAAGTGTAGTAGTAAAGTAGACTCTAGATAGATTTTTCTCCAGTCACTTCACTTTCTCATCAAGTAACAGTTCTTTCTCTTAAATATTTTTTAGTTCTAATTAGGTGGAATATTTTTTTTCTATTTTTCCTTTTTTAGACCACACCCAGCATGTATAATTCAATTGATTAGAAATATGTTAGGAAGACTTATGATTATTTTAATGGTAGTTGAGTGAGTTAAAACTAAGGATGATGGTCTATTAAACTATAAACAAATCATGAAACTTATTGACAGAAAAAAATAACAGGTAGCACACATTTTGGAAAAAAGCAGAGTTTGTTGTTGTTGTTTTTGGGTCACACCCGGCAGCGCTCAGGGATTATTCCTGCTCTCTGCTCAGAAATCGCTCCTGGCAGGCTCAGGGGACCATATGGAATGTCGGGATTCAAACCACCGTCCTTCCGCAAGCAAGGCAAACGCCCTACCTCCATGCTATCTCTCAGGCTCCTAGCAGAAAGATGTTTTATTTTTTATTAATAATTTTTATTTTGACCAAAGTGGATTACAAATCATTCACAGTAGCATTTTAGGTACATAGTGACATTGAATCAGCTGCATTCCCAACCACCAAGGTTGTCCTCCCTCCATCCCTGTTCTAGCATGCATTCCATATCGCCCCTTCTTTGCTACCCGGGCTGCTAGTATAAGTGGTCCCTTCTGTGTCTAGCTTGTTGTAGGTTGGGTATCGATTCTGTTGTAGTTGGCTTTGGATTGGGTTTATCCTTTTTTATTTCTACTCAATTGGTCTTGGTGTCCCCCATTATTTCCCCCTCAATTTGTGAGGCAGAACAAGATTAAAAACACTCCTATAAAATATGTAGGGAAATAGGTACATAGATGAAATATTGCCTGATTACATTGTGTATTATTTCTCTGTTTGACATATTATCAAGGTTATTTGAGAAAGCAAACTAGGTAGTTCAAAAGTTCTGTTTTTTAATTAAGACAAAAGATTTCAGGTGATAGAAAGCAGAACCTGACACCACAAGGTCCTAGAGGACCTCTGGTCATAAAACCTCCCCAATGAGCACTGCTTACCTAAGCATCAAATAGGCTTGCACTGTAGGGCCTAGAAAGAAAGAGTGGCCCCATCCTTAAAAGACAGATGTGAAGTCTACAAAAATGTGTTACACATTAGCCACCCCATATCTATTGAATGGGGGGAGGTTTGCAAACGTTACTTTGCAAATCTTCCTTAGACCATTATGATGTGAAATTATGCTTGAAAAATGTGGGGAATTAAGAGAGATCATGAAAAGTGCCTATAATTTGGAGTCAGATATCAGTCTAAATATCAGTGCTAAAATATTTACATATTGTGTCTTGATATTGAAGTCACATACCTGGGTATAGAGATGATGCATTATCATGATTTCTATTGAGGTCTTTATAAGTTATATTGTTATATGCAAGATATGACAATTTACTTACATTGTATTTCTTTTCTCATTTAGAATAGTTGAAAATAAATATTGCAAAATTATTCTAACACTTAAGTTTTAAAAATAATGTCTTAAATGTTAGGAATAAAAAATATCACATGGGAATTTTAAGTGCCAGGTATGGTAGTTAACAATATGTTTTAAAGAACTGGTAGTCTAATGGAAATCTGTCATCATTAGAGGGATGACAGATCTGTTCTTTTTCAATCAATAAGATAGAATGTATATAGTTATATTATTTCTTATGTGTTATTAGATTTCTTACATTTTATTCACTTTGCAAATTGAATTCAAATTTCATTATGTCAAGTCTACCTTTTTGTTTAGTGTGCATAAGTTATTCTTAGAAATACGTAATAAAACTATTGATACAAAACCTCAAATTATTAAAACAGCTTACCTCAGTGGACTAAAATTTTATTAAAACAATGTAAAATTATTGTTTTGATGTAACTCCAGTCTACTTCATAAACAGGATTATTAAAAATTCTTAGTTCTCACTTCCTTGATAAGGTAGAATATTTTAATAAGCCTTATTACAATTGTAACTGTGGCCTATTTATGAGAAAATATTGATGCTCTTTACTATATATCTCAGTGTATAGCGAATGGATAACATATTTAATTTTGTGTGATATCTGGGGAAATAGCTTTGAAATTATTTCTCTAAGTATAGTAGCTACTTCATTTAAAATATACTTCACGATAATGCAATGATATATGATCACAAATATATCTTTGAATCTCTGAACAAATCCATACAGGAAATATTTCTATAGCAGCTTCATTTCACTAAATATTATTAAATAATTCATTATTTTATTAGAAATTTGTGTTATATCAAGTTATTGAATTTATAATATAAAAGTAATTGATTTATGTAAATTTATTTTTTACTGATTTCAATTTATTGTGATCCTTGTTGGGCATATATTAGCACATTATTTATGCTATTCATTCATTTTGGCTTTAAATACATTATGATGTATTTACTTTTATAAACTAAAATGTGCGTTGTTTTTCATCATTTAACAGATGGCCTCCTTGAATATTGGACGAGCAGGTGCCTGTGTGGTAGTCATCAAGCAACCTTGATTTATTTTGATTTAGAAGGATTTTTTTTTCTGGAATGATTATTTTTTATGTCAGAGGACAAGAATGAGAACTTCCTAAGATGAAATTCTTCAAGAACAAGGATTTCTTCAGATTAGCTTACTGATAGATACCAAAAAAGGTAGAAGAGTAAACAGAATTATAGGAGACAAATCTTCAAACTTCTAGAGGACAGTATCTGGCTGCATATTAGTTCAGAAATGGTTATTGGTAATTTGTTTTGTATTGTATCATTACAATAACTAGAGTTACCAAAGGCTTGTTTTTATTGAGTAATTATAAAGAAAGACTGATATGGACATGGCTAATTTTATGACTGTGACTCAATCATTTTCTAATCTGTGACCATATAAAAAGTTGCCAAAATCTAATTGCTTTATTATTTTGCTATTCAGTAGTCATGCCAGGAGGTAGAATGTTTTATTGAAACAAACCGGCATCTTTCTCATTTTGCTTAAGCAATGAAGATAATTAGAGAAACAAATCCATGCTTGTCTCTTGCATTCAGAAAACAAACTATCCTGCTAATAAAAGTTACATATATAATTAGAGACGATGGCTGAGTGTATTGCGGTTCCATTAGTCATCTGAAGCTGGCAAACACAAAGGTTGTTTTCATTAGTTTGCCACTTGCTTTGCTTTTGAACACACTGAGCCGAGGAATCAGTTCAATTATGGGCGCACCACTTAGAGTTCAATGTAAGCATGGGAGCTAGTTTTTCTGAATTGTTATATAGGTAGATATACATTGCATGTTGAAGTTCTTTAGAATTTTGTTCATTTGAGAAAAGAAACAGAATTTTGATAAAAAAATATAATCCATTCATTTGCAATATTAATGATCTCTGTTATAAGGACAACATTCATTTTTCATTTCTCAATTTTCAAACTTTTGCATTGATAAATGCATAATTTTATGAAGATTGTTTGTAATTGTTTAAACATAAAGTATATTATATAATGTCCTCAGTAGATACATGTCAATTGAAGAAATGATAATAAACAATTAAAATTTTGTTTTTATCAGTGTCTCTTTCTTCAAAATTTTTATCTAAATGCATATATAAGTTTAATAAGCTATTTTAATTGTTTTTGCTTTTCAGAATTAAGAATTATATGGTTGGTTAGCTGTAGACCTATTGCCTTCCAAATATAACCTTATGAATTTAATCCCCAGGAATCTAAAACAGAATAGGCAATAGGTCATTCGGGTATAAGTATTTTTCTCTTTTAAAGTACTATTCTGACAAACAAATAAAATTTCTATTGATTTTATTAGTATTTACTTACATAAAATACCTTAGATTAATGCTTAGATAAAAATAATAAAAAATAAGAGTGCTTAAATCTTTCTAGCTCTATAAAAGAGAAGAAAAGTATTCTGAGTATGGATTTTAGTTTCTTATTGGGAAATAAAAAAATAAAATCTAGTAGCAAGAAACATTTTGGTACTGAGTTTTATATAGGAATATTAGGAAATTCCATTTTTCCAATAAGTTTATTTGGCTACATTTATTAGTATATTCCAGACATATGTAATTACATGGAAATTAAATTATCTGTAAATTTTATTTATCTTTAAGTCTTAATCATTAGTGCCCTTTACATAAGACCTATGGTGGCATTTGGACAGTATCATCAAAAGTGAAGGGTTTCATAGGATTTACATGGCCACAAATCTATGCAATATGTTTATTTTCTGACTAAACATACAAAACCCAATTTATACTTTTCCTTTAAAGCAAGTTTGCTGACTTTTTATCAAAATACTACATATTAAAAAAAAAAAACAAAGTAAGATTTAAAAACTACACAGAATGAAACAAAGAAAATAGGCTGCATATGGCATAGACCCATAGAGCCAAATGAGATATTAAAAAGATACCTAATAATTCCTTGTTCTCAGAATTTATGATCATTCCTGGAGTTGTTTAGTTTTATGTAGTCTAGGGATTTGAAACCAGGTAGGTTTCAAGCAAATAGAGTGTCTTACCTATAGTGCTATTTCTCCAGCCAATTGAAATGTAATTTTATAAAGTCAATACATGTATAATAGAATTCAGAAATCTTAAACACTGATGCTTGGGAATTTACAGGTGACATAATTCTTATACTTCGTATTCATATACGAAAAGTAAAGTTATTTTTAAAAAATACATCTTTGAATGCCCAATTTTTTCAGCTATTTTCCCCTCACTTCTATTACATATTATGAATTATGTATAATATTTTGTTTTTACAAATAGCCTATTTTGATATTAATTTTAAAAAATGCTTACTGGATATGTTTTAATTAAAACTCTTTTCTTTATTTTGGCTTGTGTACCACAAAAGCAATGCTCAGAGTTTCCTTTTGGCTCTGTGTTTTGGAATCATTATCTGTAGTGGGCTTAGAAAACTGTATATGTTGTGGGGATTGAATCCAGTTTGGATGCATGCAAGTAATCACCATAACCCCTGTTCTATATCTCTGTCTTTAGGGATTTAGATTTAATTTAAATCTTGAAAAAGAAACTACAGTAAAGTTGTTTAGTATCGGTTTAAAAATTAAAAGAATTCCTAGAAGACGTAGGAAACAAGCCATGAAGTGTACATGTATGAAAAATAGTTAAATTGCTTGGCTAAATGCTGCCTTGATTGATTTTTACTCCAAGTTTCTCACCAAATTACGTTTGGGAAAGTAACCATGGCAACTAAAAGCTTGACTACTGAGTCGAACAAGTAAAATAATGTAAAGAATAAAGTAAAAGGAACTACAAAAACTCCAATGACTTTGGTTAGAAATAACTTATTGCAAACATTACACATTATATTCATATTTTTACACAACCTTGGAAGTTAATAACACCTATTATCAGGAAGTATATTATAAAAAGTAGATTAAGTAGTCAACAAAATGTTTTGATAGCTATTTCTTATTCTCTAAAATTACTGTTTATCAAGTACTTAAATGCATTAGCATTTTTAATAAACATGTCATATTACTGCATAAAATGTCATAATCCAAATTTATTTAGTTGCCATTTTATATCTTTGGTCATAAAAGAATATTGCAATGCCTGTATGATTTTCTGTATAAATGCTATTTTTCAGATATGATAATACTTTAATCAATACCTGTCATAAAATTTTAAAATCCTTAGAATAAAAATAAACTTAGTTGACCTGAAGTTATAAAAGCATGCAAAAATTATAACTGCATGCTAATATTAGTGAATATCTATAATAGACAATTAAATACAGTAATTTTCCTCATTGTCAAACACAAATTAGATACTTTCTATATTGTTAGGAATTAAATAAGTTTTAAAAGCATAGTTGAAAATAGCGAATTTTGTTTGTATTCATTCATTTTTTTGTTTGTTTGATTTTATGATTTTTGGGCCACACCCAGCAGTTCTCAGGGGCTACTCCTGGCTCTGTGCTCAGAAATTGCTACTGGTTGGCTCTGGGGAAAATAAGATGCTGGGGATTGAACTCAGGTTGGTTCTGGGTCAACAGCATGCAAGACAAACAAGCTGTGATATCACTCCGATCATATCATTCTTTTTTTTTTTGCGGGGGGGGGGTGTTTGGAGGCCACACCCAGTGGCGCTCAGATGCTACTCCTGACTGCATTCAGAAATCATCCTGGCAGGCTCAGGTGATCATATTGGGATAGACCACAGATCTGTCCCACTCAGATCGACTGCTTGCAAGGCAAAGGCCCTAATGCTGTGCTATCACTCTGGCCCCGAATTTTGGTTTTAAATTCAGGAGAAATAGCATTAGCAAATAATTCCTGTATCATAAGTAGATACTAAGATTTAAGTACTTGGTGTAAAAGAAGGTTATGAGGGACTTTAAAATTATTTGAGGGGATGAAGTCAGATTTACCACAGAGGCTCTTATTAATAAAGATATAGAGAAGAGATCTGAAGTAGGCTCATGATAATCACTAGAAAGCATTTGACTTCTTTTTCTAGCTACCTCTTACTCATTTCACAAAGCCCACCTTTGATAAGTCGTGCTAGTCAGAAATTCACAAACATTTCTGCTAGACCCTTTTATTAGTGCTGAGAAATAAATCACACTATTCTGACAGATCCTTAGGAAATGAATCAAATCAATATCCTTGAATTTTTACAATTCTAGTGCTAATTAACTCTGAATGAGTCTAAAATTACAAGGATGATTGACAGTGTGTGCCAATAAAGGGAGAAAGTCATTAATTTTAAAATATGTAATAAGAATGACATTTCTTACAACTAACCATTTTTCAAATAATAAAGAAGATATAAATATTCCTCAATTTGCCAAAAAGTTAAGATATTTTCAAATTTATTAGTCCCCATTGGATGAGATTGACTAATTTTCTGAACAAGTCAGGAAAAATCTTATACTTACAAATGTCTTAAGATCCAATAAATTACTTGAAGATTCTTCCTGAATCTTTTTTTTTAATTGAAATAAATTTTATAATAAATTTGTAAATTTAAATAAATTGAAAACTGACCATTTGTTTACCATAGAAAAACTCCTTGAGATTCTATACATTAGACATTTGGAAAGAAAGAATATGTATTAAAAATTTTGTGTCTGTGATATGTGTGATTTAAACATCTATAACAAAAATACAAATTTAAAGAATGCATGAATACCTGTGATTGTAGCAATGCTGTTTACAAGTAATCATGATACGCAAACAATTCATAGTTCCAACAACAGACAAGTAAATGAAATAATTGTAGCACATGCAATATTATTTTAGGTATACACATTGGAATCCTATAAAGTATTACTAAGCTGGTAAACAGTGAAATATTGAATTTTGCTGCATCTTAGACTGAATTGAATGGTGTCTTTTTAAGTGATGTTAGAAAGTTAAAAACTAAGTTACAGATGACCTCACTCACTTGTGTAGTATAAAGAAGCAAATCAAGGTTTTATACAATCCCCAATGGAACTAAATCTTGGAACACATTAAAAATGGCGCAGAGCAGTAAGGCATCTGCTTGCCAGCGTTAGCCTAGGATGGACCATGGTTCGATCCCCCAGCGTTCCATATGGTTCCCCAAGCCAGGAGTGAATTCTGAGCGCATAGCCAGGAGTAACACCTGAGCGTCACCAGGGGTGTCCCCCCCCAAGAAAATCCAAAAAATAATATAAATAAAATGGAATTTAAGGAGTCTAAAGAGGTAGAAGGTTAGTGATAGTATGATCCATTGATGTAGAAATTGGTATAGCAGCATTGAAAATATAATATGATTATTTCAAAACTATTATGAAATATATTTCAAAAATAAAATTTTTAAGTATTTTTTAAAATAAAATTTAAATTATCAATTTATTTCCAGACATAATATGACTTATGCCTAGCATAAGATTTGTCCTGTATTTGAGGCACTCACATGTCCTTGGGAATAATCAGTTTTATTTTTCTCAAGAACTGTAATCATTCTTTGTTTTTTCATGGATTTTTATATTTAATCATTTTGCATTGGCATTTTAAATGTAACTTTGGCCAAAAGATGTCAAGAAAACTTCAAGAAATAAATACATAGTAATGTTTTTTCTGAAATGTTTACACATGGAATTACTTTATAGACTAGGTCAATTTCTCTTCCCGTCTTTGAAACTCTTAAGTTATTGAACTCCTGTGGTGCTACTTTTGGTGATGTTGTACATAATTGTAGTAAATTAGTATGCAAGGAAATGCATGTATGCTGTACACATAGATGCATTTTTATACTAACCAGACATTTTGTCAGATATCTTAGTGGTACAGTCAGCATCTTTTCCATAGAGAAAACCAGAAAAGGCAAAGTCCACTGCTATGCTTTGAATTTTGAGGGTCATTATGTGCTTTAACTTTTTCAATAAGAGTGCTTCATGACCTTAGAGTGAATGCATGATTTTTTTTAAAAAATCGAAAATTCTGATGAAATATAGAGATTAGATTTTAACTTTCCATGACATTGCAGTAAGGTGGAAGAAAAACTTGAAATAATTTTGATGTTTGTACCTGGATTGAAGGAAAATGAGAGAATTAAAGATTTCAACAAATAACTTCATTTGAGGCGGTGCAGAGATATAGCACAACAGTAGGGCATTTAATTTACACATGGCCAACCCAGGACAGTCATAGGTTCCATCCCCAGGATTCCGTATGGTCTCCCACGCGTGCCAGGAGAGATTTCTGACTACAAAGCCAGGAGTAACTCTTGAACGCTGCCGGGTGTGGCCCCCAAACCAAATAATTCATTTAATCAGTCAAATTTTATTTTATTGACTGATTGATTTATTGATTGGTTTTTGGGCCATATCAGACGAAGCTTAGGGATCACTCCTGGCTCTGCTTAGAAATCACTTCTGACAAGTTCAGGGGACTATATGATACCAGGAATCAAACCTGTCTGATCCAAGTTGGCTGCCTGCTTGGCAAACGCACTACCACTGTTCTATCTCTCCAGCCCCATTTTCAGTCAAATTTTAAATACTTTGTTTGCATTTAAAAGGGAATTTAAAAATAACTCACCACCACTGCCACCTTCACCAGTGCAGCCTACGGCTCCAAATGGAGGATCTTGTGAGGTGCAGGTCTGGAAGCAAACTTTGATGTAAGAAATAGTCCACACAGTGAAGACATACAAGAAGAGGGTTCAGGAAATTCAACACTCAAGCAAGAAATTCAACCACTCAGGGTCTTTGCTGCTAAGGAGGACTATAGCTCAGTGGAAGAACACCAAAGAATGAGCCTCTGCCTTCCTAAGATCTCTGCTTTTATTGACAAGAATAAAACCACACACCCTAGAGTGGGAGAGGAATACCAAGTAGAGAATAATCCAATATCCCATCACCAGAGGTGAAATATGAACATTGACTAAGGTAGGACCAGTAAATCAACATCTCTTCCTAATTGATTATAGGAAAATAAAATAATTCATAGCCCATGATTCCAAAATTATGGCATATGCCTCTGAAGATAAAGGTTGGCAATATTTTGCATAGGTACACTGAAACCCAACTACGAATCATGGTAATGGTTTGTAATCATGGTGCTTAAAAAAAGATATGTTTTAAAAAATTTTTAAATATTTAAATTTTTTGTTGCCTCCCCCACAAAAAAATAGTCTTTATGTTGTCTTAAGTACAAATCATCATTCAGCTTTTTGTGGTCACACAACATTGATTGTGTATCTGCAATTAAATAAAACTCTTTGGGCTGCTTAATCTATAATCCCAAAAATTTCAGTTGTATCTTCACAATACCTATCAATATTAGTTCTACAATCTTTTGGAGACAAAGCTCTTGTACAAACATTTAAAGTTTTATTCACCAACAAATACACAGAAAAATGCTGTTATATAGCTCTGAGTTTAATAATTTCAATTAAATATGCAAAATAAGTCACTGCAAGAACATATAATGATACTAATGAAGAATTAGGGCCTGGAGCAATAGCACAACATGGAAGGCATTTGCTTTGCATGTTGCCAACACAGGAAGGACCCCAGTTTGATCCCCGGCACCCCATATGGTCCCTGAGACTGTAGGAGCAATTTCTGAGCAAAGAGAGAAGAGTAACCCCTGAGCATGCCCAGATGTGGCCCCCAAACAAACAAAAAAAAAGATACTAAAGAAAAATCATTTATAGGACTGCAAAGTGGAATTGATTCATTATTATATAATATACATTAAATTAATTTAGTTGCAATATTAGATATTACAGTCATTTATGTTGAATACAAAAATCAAACTTAAGGAAGCAAACTTTCTATAATAATGTAATTTTTATAGATGTGTGCATCTGTAAGATACAAATGATATCAATTAAATGGTATTGTATTAAATCTATATTATGTACTTCTATATATTTTCCAAAATGATAAACAAATTATTGATAACAATTACCACTTATTCTTTTCTTTTTAAAATTCAAAAAATAGAGAAATTAAAATAATGTAAAAGTTCAGAATACAAAGCAATTTAGAATCAGGATTCTTCTAACATGCCTGTCAATTATGATAAATCCTTTTTTTTCAAGGACCTGATATAATACTTAACCTGGGTATATGTTCAAATTCCTTATTCACCTATAAAGACAATAAACCTATAAGCCAAATACTAGTCCAATTTTTCTAAGAACACTGTTTCTATAAATCCAGCCTCATTTCAAGAAAGAATCTATGTTTGATTAAATAACCATATATAAAAATGTGAATTTATAGATCAAGTGATGTCAGAGACAATGTATGGTACTGTGAAACTAATTCCCATGTTCAGCAAACAAGGAAAAATAAGAATCTCTGGGTGTGGCTAAATTATTTTTTAAAAAATTATTCACCACTTTATTGGTGGTGGGAATGTTGCACTGGTGAAGGGGGGTGTTCTTTACATGACTGAAACCTAATCACAAACATATTTGTAATCAAGATGCTTAAATAAAGATATTATAAATAAAAAAAGAAAAAATTATTAACCACTTATTTTAATGCTAAAACAAAATGAGAAATATAAATTTTATTTTATTTTATTTATAAAAAATTAATCTAATTGGTCATATTAGATCTGATATGAAAACTGATATAAGAAAATATACAGGGGCCGGAGAGTTAGCATGGAGGTAAGGAGTTTGCCTTTCCTGCAGCAGGACGGTGGTTCGAATCTTGGCATCCCATGTGGTCCACCAAGTCTGCCAGGAGCAATTTCTGAGCGCGGAGCCAGGAGTGCCCTGAGTGCTGCCAGATGTGACCCCCCAAAAAAAGAAAATATATGACACAAAAGCATATTGGCAGAAGGGAGTAAGAACTAGGAAATTACACAGAGAAAAATGTGTGTTGATTATTGCAAGAATATATTTGTTTAGGGGATGGCAGTTTCTATTAGTCAGATTTCCTAAGAAGTACTAATTTAAACAGTACATTGACTAGTTTAAAATTACATTTCTGGGAGAGTCAAAATTTTAATTAAGTCTCAATTTGGTGATGAGAGACTTATAATCTATGTCCCTATTTTGGGTTTGCTGTCTTGTTTTTCAATAATTGGCTTAGTGAAGCTCAGCTGTTTATCATGTTGGTAAAGCAACTGCTTAAAATAAAGTTTAACTAGAATATATAAAACTATTTTTTAGAGTAAGGAATCAAGTTAATTGACAATAAGTACAGAAAAAATGGGTTGAGGAAAAAAAGAACAGAAGTATAAAAATGGATAAAGAAGATGTAATGATTTATAACCATTATAAATTATAACCATTATAAACCATTATATTATAACCTGTATAGTAGTAATGTTTTATAAGAAGCAGTTTCTTGGAACAGTGGCTAATTTCTTAAATTATATCATCATACATGAGAACACAGACATAAAATTTGAAAATAATAAGCACAGTTTTTCTACAAAAGCATTTTGTCCTCTAAACAGCTTTTACATAATAAAATAGAAGCAAGTGATGCATGTTTGTTTTCAGTGCGTAATTTGTTTCAATTTTGCTGCTTTATTTATTGTTCAATTTTGTTTCTTTCTTATTTGCTCTTGAAGATTGCCTTATAAACTCTGTCAGAGATATAACTAAATGAGTATGCTAACCAGTCTATTTACTGCCAACTATGTATGAACAATGCCGAAAAAATAGAAGGAAATATCTTTATTATTACCTACTGCCCCTTAAAGATAAACCTTGGCATTCTTATAAAGGAGAATTTGATGACTTTTCTGATCAGATAGTGAGTGTAATTCTGAGAGAAAACAGCACTTAACGAAGAAAGAAATATAACTATAATTAAAGTACAATTCCCCAAACAAATAAAATATAGAAGTTCTTTGTAGAAGCCAAATAAAATATCATGACACAACCTTTGCAAGTATCAAATATAATACTAGATACCTGAAATTCATATACTATAGATTAATGTTACCTTTAGAATATTTTATTTAAAAAATGATGTTTTAAAACAGTATAGTAACTGAGATAATTGAATGAGGAGAAGATATAAATAAATTTGTTTACATTCTTTCCTCCAACAACGTCACCAAGTTTCTTCCCACACATAGCTTGCAACTTTGGGGCATATAACAGTTATTTATTGAAAATAAATAAATAATAAAAATCAGTTTTGAATGATCAATTTCTATATTATTTTAAACAATTTAAACAATAAGATACAGTGAGATACAAATTATCTAATGCAATATATTATGTCAGTTTTATTTATATGGCTAAGTTTTCCATTCTGTAATCTAAAATATATTGCATTAAATTTTAATATCTTATTTATCTTTGCTTTTTGGGCCACATTTGATGCTCAGGGGTTATTCCTGGCTTTGCATTCAAAAATCGCTCCTGCCTTGGGAGCCATATGAAACACCGGGATATTAAATTCCAGTCCGTCCTAGTGTAGTGTGTGCAAGATAAATGCCCTACTACTTGCACCACCACTTCAGTCCCTAAAGTTTAATATCTTAAATTTTATTGTGTTAATTAGTATGTCTTCTCTAGCATAAATAAAGCCTTTTTAAAAGTATTGTTATTATATGGAGTAAAGTTTTCATGTAATAGAAAAATAAACAAAATTTAGTAAGATGAAGAGAATTAATAAAATTCAAATGGAAAGATATGATTAGGCCTGAAAAATACATAGCTTTGCCTAAGGTAAATAATATAGGTTTTCTAATATGACACATTATATTATAGTGTTATAGATATGAGTTGATTAGATTAAAATGTAAAAGATTGAATCTCAGTCACCAGGTGTAGCCCAAACCCCCCTAAATTGTAAAAGATTATTTGTAATAAGATATTCTATGTAAAAATAATATTTAAAAGCCATAAAATATCAATATAAATTAGACTTTTAATTTATTATTAAAAATGTATAAAATTCTTTAACAAGCAAGGAATAAACATACATTTATAAATCTAATAGCAGGAAACTATATGTATCATTACTGAGTGCTGTATTCAATGTCAAATTTTGGAAAATTTGTCAAATCCTTCAAGCCATAAAACTTTATATTTCCTTTAAATTACTCTATCTGAGCAGAATAATTTTGGTGATGCATTCATGTCTTTGAATTTTTGTACTATGTTTCTCTATATTCTTCAGCTTCTTGGGTTGAGTTTGATAGATCTGATGTAAAGTTTAAAGTTTGTTTGTTGCTTCCAATACTATGTCCCTATTTTTGGTTTTGGTCATTTTGAGTAAAATGTGATGTGCCAAGGCAGAAGTGAAAGCACGGAGAGCGTTTGCCTTCTATGCAACCTGGGTTCAATTCCTGGTATCTCAGATGGTCCCTCAGAACCAGGAGTAGCTGTGCCTTTGATCACTCTGAGGACTTTAAGGGAAATTTCTCCTGTGCCTGTCTTTGTTTCTTGAATACCTGAAGGTCTCCTCAGAGGCCTAGGGAGCGCACCCCCAAAAAACTGTCAACTAGAGGCAGCAGAAAAAGTGGCCACTCTGCTTCGCTTCATGGCCGCGCACTCTTTCTAACCAATGAACCCCACCACAACACGCAGGAAAAACCACACTACAAGCGTGACAATGGGGAAAACTCTAAGGCAAACACCATGCACAAAGAATGAAGATGAGAGCTCGGGTGACCTAAAAAATTCCAACCATCTCCCCATCAAAAAATGGGGAGAAGAAATGAACAGACACTTTGACAAAGAAGAAATACACATTGGCCAAAAGACACATGAAAAAATGTTCCACATCACTAATCATCAGGGAGATGCAAATCAAAACAAAGATGAGATACCACCTCACACCCCAGAGAATGGCACACATCACAAAGAATGAGAATAAACAGTGTTGGCGGGGATGTGGAGAGAAAGGAACTCTTATCCACTGCTGGTGGGAATGCCGTCTAGTTCAACCTTTATGGAAAGCGATATGGAGATTCCTCCAAAAACTGGAAATTGAGCTCCCATACGATCCAGCTATACCATTCCTAGGAATATACCCTAGGAACACAAAAATACAATACAAAAACCCCTTCTTTACACCTATATTTATTGCAGCACTATTTACCATAGCAAGACTCTGGAAACAACCAAGATGCCCTTCAACAGACGAATGGCTAAAGAAACTGTGGTACATATACACAATGGAATATTATGCAGCTGTCAGGAGAGATGAAGTCATGAAATTTTCCTATACATGGATGTACACGGAATCTATTATGCTGAGTGAAATAAGTCAGAGAGAGAGAGAGAAAAACGCAGAATGGTCTCACTCATCTATGGATTTTAAGAAAAATGAAAGACACCCTTGTAATAATAATTTTCAGACACAAAAGAGAAACGAGCTGGAAGTTCCAGCTCACCTCAGGAAGCTCACCACAAAGAGTGATGAGTTTAGTTAGATAAATAACTACATTTTGAACTGTCCTAATAACGGGAATGTATGAGGAAAATGGAGAGCCTGTTTAGAGTACAGGCGGGGGTCGGGTGGGGAGGAGGGAGACTTGGGACATTGGTGATGGGAATGTTGCACTGGTGATGGGTGGTGTTCTTTACATGACTGAAACCCAAACACAATCATGTATGTAATTAAGGTGTTTAAATAAATTAAAAAAAATTCAAAAAAAATTCCAACCATCTGATTAACCTCTCGGATAAGGAACTTAAAATAGCAATATGGAAGATGTTCGTAGAACTCAAAGAAAGCATAGATAGATCTGAATAGAACACAAAGACAGAAATCAGAAAACTCCAAACTGAAATAACAGATCTGAAAAACATGGTAGCTCAACTGTAAACCTCAATGGATGGCCTCGCCAGCAGGGTAACAGCAGCTGAGGAGAGAATCGGAGTACTGGAAGATGAGATCCAGAAAAACTCAACACAGCAGAAAAAATTGGAAAAGAAACTTAAGACAAAGAACAGGCAATGGAAAAAGTACTCAAAGAATGCGAACAGATGAAAATAGAAGTCTTTCTCCACATGCCAGTCCTTCTGTTTCTCTTCAGCTGGTATGTTGGGGGCTCTGGACTGGACAGCTAGCCATAGGCCCCCTGGGCTGGCCACTTAGTACAGGGGACTGATATCCCCCCACGCCAGACTGGACTTCAGGGCTATGCCTGGTAAATCGGGCCATGGGGGAAGCGTGGGGGAGAGAAATTTGTCCCCTCTGCATACTGGACCCAATCCAGGAGTTCTTTTCTTACTAGTATTAATTTTCTAAAGCTTGTGGGTGCATTTGCACCCACACAACATATTCTTTTTAACAACACCCAAAAATATTCTTAATTCTCGACTTTTTCTAGGAAAAAATATGAAATTCCCTAGAGTTGGAGGATAATATAGGTCTCTATAATAGGTCTATAAATAGGTCTCTAAAAACAGTGTATATGTAGACGGGACTTCCAATACAGTGGCCCTCTCTGACTGCCAAGCCTAATCCATAAACAATTTATCTATACAATGTATATAGCCCCTGTGATATATTTCCCCTCCCCCACACCAGTGCACCTTCTTCTCCCTCATCTCCCAATTCAGATTCATTATCTTCCCCTCAATTAACCCTCTTTACCCTCAGTTCTTTAATTTGTTAGGCACCAAGAACAACCTCCTGCCCCAACAGATTCTGCCCTTTCGCACACCCCTCTACAAAGCTCATCATTACTACTTAACTCTCTCACCCCCAACCATCAGTACCCCATATTTACCCTTTTTAACTTCAGTACTACACAGTCCTAATCACAGACCAAAGTTGTGCATTGGATTTAACAACCCCAACTATTTCAAAACACATAAAACGGACCATATGTCTTTTGAATATTTTATGTGTATTTTCTTTAACAGCTATAACACTTTCTAAATATTCTTTTACCATGACGATTCTACCCACTTTTTATCTTGTCTTCTCTTTGTGAGCTGTTCAATAAGAAATTTTGGTGGAAGAGTCCCTCAGTTTAATACTTATGATTGAACCATGTCATGGGGATTGCTGGACTTGTTCTTATGGCTCCCATATGCGCCGATAACGCCACGTGGCCTTGTTACTTGTTTGCATAGGCACATTAAAATGGGAAAATACTATACATACAAATAAGTTCTTTCTAATAGAGAAAGGAACACACAAATCTCGTAGTGCAATGAGACCTTCCACCCTGAACATTGATTTAATGATCTGGCACAGGCCTCAGAAGAATAGGCATCCTCCATTCACCCCTGAACCTGGGAAGCTATCTACAAAACATCCAAGGTTTTTTACAACCACACCTGGAAGCAATCCTTTACCAGGGAAGACCCCACCACTATTCTGACATCTACCTGCTCAAAAGAGACTTCCCTTAACATTAAGAAGACTTAAAAACAGCAAAGACCTGCTTACAGGAAAGGTACTCTGCATTACCCTTTAATTGTGAGTTGAAACAAGAGGATGCTCTGCACCATCCTGTCTGCAATGTAGAATATGCAGATTCCAGGATTTTTAATACAGAGACATGATACCAACAACAGAGACTGTGTAAAAAATAAAAGTGTATTAGCACTACAGACAATGACCTGAATTGGACAACCTAGTTTTCCTGGAGCCTAGAGTTGGTCTTATTCCAGAAAACTTCAGGGTTAGGGTCTCCTTGTATTTAGGTCATGGCTTTTCCTTTCCATGTCCCTCATATTTTGCTGGCCTATGCAAACAATAATTGCCACTCTAACACCATTTTTATTGTGCTCCTTTGACTCTAATCCTTAAGAAAAACAACCCAGTTAAACTTTTCAGGTTAACTTAAAGTAATATGCATGTGCATAGAAATGTAAAACAGTACTTTGCCTTCAATGTTTAAGGAGTTACATAAGTATTATGGCTTTAGATTGCTTTGTGTGCTGCTAAGAAATATTATGTACTACAATCTGGGGACTTGAGGGACAAAGTAATTATACATGGATAATGTTTTTACTTTTTTTAATGTTCTTTGCTGAAAGTTCAAAGTTAATATATCAGCAATGGGACTACTGAGAATTCTGTTTATGGTGATTGTCCTTCCATTGTAAATTTACCTTGTCCTCTTTCTTTGCACCTTTGTTCTCAAAATTTAAAATAAAAATTAATAATAAGAAGAAAATAGAAATCTTTGATAAACTCAACAGAAACAAAATAAGAATCATTGGAGTCTCAGAGACCCAGGTAGGAGATCTCCAGGAAGAATCAACTGTCAAAGACATCAAAGAGATACTCCCAGAGTTAAAGACTACATGCAATCAAATCCTGCATGCCCAAAGAGTACCAGCTAAAGAAGAACCAAAGAAAAACACCCCAAGACAAATCCTCGTTACAATGACAAATCCCAAAGATAGAAATAGGATCCTGAAAGCAGCAAGATCAAAAAGGAAAATTACATTCAAAGGAGCTTCCCTAAGACTTACAGCAGAAATGTCACAAGAAACTCTCAAGGCCAGAAGACAGAAATGATAATGAAGACACAAACTGCCAGAATCTATTGGACACAGCAAAAGCGGTTCTGAGAAGAAAATGTATAGCTCTACAAGCACACATCAGGAAGGAAGAAGGGGCATACCTGAATAACTTAATGATGCAGCTCAAAAAAATTAGAAAATGACCAACAAAAGGAACCAAAAATAGGGAGAAGAAGGAAATTACAAAGCTGAAAGCAGAACTCAATGAAGTGGAAAACCAAAAAACAATCCAAAAGATCAACGCAAGCAGAAGTTTGTTCTTTGAAAAAATAGACAAAATTGATAGACCATTGGCAAAACTCACAAAGAAAGAGAAAGAGAAATCTAATAACCCGTATTAGAAATGAAAAGGGGGAGATCACAACAGATATTGCAGAGATCCAAAGGGTAATCAGAGACTACTTAGAGAAACTTTATGCTACTAAACATGAGAACCTAGAAGAGATGGAAAAATTCTTGGACACTTATAACCTTCCACAGCTAAGTAAGGAAGATGTAGCATATCTAAACATCCCCATCACTACTGAGAAAATTGAAACTTTAATCAAACATCTGCTCAAAAAGAAAAGCCCAGGCCCAGATGGATTTCCTAATGATTTTTTTCAAATATTTCAAGAGGAGCTATTACCAATCCTAGCCAGGCTCTTCCATGAAATTGATAAAAAGGGTAACACTCCCAAACAGCTTTTATGAAGCCAACATCACCTTGATAACAAAACCAGACAGAGATGCTGTCAAAAAAGAAAATTACAGACCAATATCTCTGATGAATGTAGATGCAAATATCTTAAACAAAATCCTGGCAAGTAGGATCCAATGCATCATCAAGAAGAACATACATTATGACCAAGTAGGTTTCATCCCAGGAATGCAAGGATGGTTTAACATCCGTAAATCTATTAACATCATACACAACATCAACAAGAAGAAATATAAAAATCACATGATAATATCAATAGATGCAGAGAAAGCATTTGATAAGGCCCAAAACCCATTCTTGATCAAAACTCTCAGCAAGCTGAGAATGAAAGGAACCTTTCTCAATCTAGTTGAAGCCATCTACCACAAGCCAATGGCAAATATTATCCTCAATGTAGAAAAAATTAAAGCCTTTCTTCTAAATTCTGGTATAAGGCAAGGCTGTCCTCTCTCAGCACTCCTCTTCTACATAGTACTGCAATTGCTTGCTATAGTGATCAGGCAAGAAAAAGATATCAAGGGAATCCAGATAGGAAAGGAAGAAGTCAAGCTCTCATTGCTTGCAGATGACATGATACTCTACTTAAAAAACACTAAGGACTCTACCAAAAAGCTTCTAGAAACAATAGACTCATATAGCAAGGTGGCAAGCTACAAAATTAACATACAAAAATCAATGGCCTTTTTATACAACAATAATGATAGGGAAGAGAAGGATATCAAGAAGGCAATCCCATTCACATTAGTGCCACACAAACTCAAATATCTTGGAGTCAACTTGACCAAAGACATGAAGGAGCTATACAAAGAAAACTCTAAAGCCCTGCTGCAAGAAATAAGAGAGAACACATGGAAATGGAAACACATACCCTGCTCGTGGATTGGCAGGATTAACATCATTAAAATGGCAGTACTCCCAAAGCATTATACAGATTTAATACGATCCCATTAAAAATACCGAAGACATTGTTCAAAGAAGTAAATCAAACACTTATGAAGTTCACCTGGAACAATAAACACCCTCAAATAGCTAAAGCACTCCTAGGGAAAAGGAAAATGGGAGGTATTACTTTCCCCAACTTTACTATAAAGCAATACTGTGCTATAAAGCAATAGTTATCAAAACAGCATGGTATTGGAATAAAGACAGACCCTCAGATCAGTGGAATAAGATTTGAGTTCTCAGACAATGTTCCCCAGATATACAATCACCTAAATTTTGACAAAGGAGCAAGAAATCCTAAGTGGAGCAGGGAAAACCTCTTCAACAATTAGTGCTGGCAGAACTGGTTGGCCACTTCCGAAAAAGCGAAAATAGACCCCCAGTTTACATCATGTAAGCAGGTAAAATCCAAATGGATTAAAGACCTTGATATCAGACCTGAGGTATATAGAACAACACATCGGTAAAACACTCTATGACATTGAGAGTAAAGGCATCTTCAAGGAAACTGCACTTTCCAAACAAGTGGAAGCAGAGGTCAACAGATGGGAATATATTAAGCTGAGAAGCTTCTGCACCTCAAAAGACATAGTGCCCAGGATACAAGAGTCACCCACCGAGTGGGAGAAACTATTCAACCAACACCCATCAGATAAGGGGCTAATGTCCAAAATATACAAGGCACTGACATAATTTTACAAGAAAAAAAATCTAATCCCATCAAAAAATGGGGATTAAGATATGAAGAGATGCTTTGATAAAAAAGAAATATAAATGGCCAAAAGGCACATGAAAAAATGCTCCTCATCACTAATAATTAGGGAGATGCAAATCAAAACAACGATGAGATACCATCTCACACCACAGAGATTGGCATACATCACAAAGAATGAGAACAATCAATGCTGGCACAGATGTGGAGAGAAAGGAATTCTTATGCATTGCTGGTGGGAATGCAGTCTAGTCCAACCTCTATGGAAAGCGATATAGCTATTCCTCCAAAATCTGGAAATTGAGCTCCCATTCGACCCAGCTATTCCACTCCTAGGGATATACCCTAAGCACACATGAGTATAATACAAAACCCCCTCCCTCACACCTATATTTATTACAGCACTATTCACAATAGCCAGGCTCTGGAAACAACCAAGATGCCCTTCAACAGATGAATGACTAAAGAAACTGTGGTACATGGAATATTTTGCAGCCGTAATGAGAAATAAAGTCCTGAAATTTTCCTATACATGATGTACATGGAATCTATCATGCTGAGTGAAATATGTCAGAGGAAGAGAGAGATGCAGAATAGTCTCACTCATCTATGGGTTTTAAGAAAAATAAAAATCATTTTTGTAACAATTCTCAGAGACAATGAGAGGAGTTCTGGAACTTCCAGCTCACATCATGAAGCTCACCACAAAGAGTGGTGAGTGTAGTTATAGAAATAACTATGAAGAGAACTACCATAATCATGTGAATGATTGAGGGAACTGGAAAGCCTGCCTGGAGTACAAGTGGGGATGGGGTGGGGTGGAGGGAGTATTGAGCCATTGGTGTTGAGAATGTTGCACTGGTGAAGGGGTGTAATTTACATGACTGAAACCTAATCACAATCATATATGTAATCATGATGTTTAAATAAAGAAAAAGAGAGAAAAAATGAACCAGGAGTAACCCTGGAGCACTGGCAGTTGTGACCCAAAAACAAGTAAACAAACAAACAAAAATAATAAGCAAAAAAATAATGTGCCTTGTAATTTTTCTACTTGATTTAACTTTTGTAGAAACTCTTCAGCTATCTTGGAACTGGGTGCCCACATGCTTCAATTCTTGCAATTTATTATATATTTATTTTTTAAACCATTGCTTTTTTTAATCAGATTTTTCTTCTTGATCTTTAGTGACTGTTGATTTTTACTTTGTTCCTTCAGGAAATCATTCCATAATTATCTCATTTGCTATTTTTTTCATTTCAGTGTATTTCCACCTCTACTTTTGCTAACTGTTTGCTTTTTCACATCTTAGATCTCTTTGATCTATTGCACAGCTTGAGTTATTTTGTTGTTTCAATCTTCTATTAAATTTTTTTCCTCTATAGAATATTTCAGGGTCTTAATTCCTGTCATTACTGATTATAGTTGTTTTCTCTTTTGACTAATATTTTCTTATGCTTTGCAGACTGATTTCTTGGAGTACTTTAAACATCCTCAGCATAATTTACTAATGTCACTGTTGGAAAGTTTACTGTTTTTTGGTGGTTTTTGTCACTCTCGTGTTGCTTTATTATTATTATTATTATTATTATTATTATTATTATTATTATTATTTTTGCTCATTGAACTTGGTGTGCTTCTATGTGTTTCCTTCATTTTTCCCTTGTATTCTTGCTTCATTGGTTTTGTGTGTGTATGTGTGTGTGTGTTTGTGTGTGTTTGTGTGAATCTTTGTAGTTAGACTATCAGATACCAAGACTGTGTTGCTTTTCTTCTTCTCTAACCATCTTAATAGGATGAATAGAAGTTTGTAAACAGTCTATGAATTCCGGGGAAGATCTGTCACTCACTGGCAAATACAGCTGCTTGTTTCAGCAACTGTGATATGAACTCACTGATATGGCAGAGGTGGTGTGTGAGGCTGCTGGGACCTACCCAGAGAGGATGGGCTCTGCCTCTGGTTAAACAGTATGCTTGGTGATATCATTTAAAATCAAGTTTTACCCCAATTGTGAACCAAATTTTCTATTTTTATTTTAAATTGATATTGATTAATTGAATATTTGGATATGTTGGTGAATAAAATAAACATTTATTAAGAAACTGATTATTAATCTTATTAAAATATTTATTAGAAAACATCTCAAATATTAAAGATTAAAGCAACAAAAAACATATTCCTTAAATTGTCTAAGTTATTTTACTTAGATCTTTGCAAAATATATGTATCATAGTATGACATTTCTCAAAAGATTTGACTGATAATAGTCTTGATTTTTTTTTAAGTAAATTGGATTTTCTTGATAATTTTTTCTCAGTGGAATCAATGTGTTGTTTTTTTTTTTTTCTAAATGGAATGAGTCAAATTAGAGATCGGGCCTCTCTTTTGCAGTCTATTAAAAGCCTGCAGAGTAGCTAGTCAATGTCAATTTGTGTGTAACACTGCCAGTTAGGTTCCTAGGAATCAAGAAAAAAGAGAGAGAATGGAATGGCAAGGAGGAACTATAAAGCATGCTGTTTACATTATGTTTAAGAATAGCTGTACATCTGTTTATGGCTGTTTGATGGTTGTATACTGAGGATTATGCTCAGGCAAAATGAATATCAAATACATGTTAATGACACCTTGAACAAATAACATTAGTAATTTTTTTTTTTTTTGGTGTTTTGGGCCACACCTGATGATGCTCAGGGGTTACTCCTAGGACTGTGCTCAGAAATCGCTCCTGACTTGGGGGACCATATGGGAAGCCGGAGGATAGAACCACGGTCTTTCCTAGGCTAGCGCTGGCAGGAAAGATGTCCTACTGTTCTGATCTCTCATTAGTATTTCTTAAGAAGAAACAAAAATGCCAGTTAATTATATTCTGCCTCTATACTGAATCTACATAATATACACGATTCCAGTGATACTTAGGGGACCTTGAATTGCCTGAAATCAATTCTGACCTGTACACACAAAACAAGTATTCGGCCTGTAGAGCTATCTCTTTTGTGCTTTGATGTCAAATAAATGAAACGTAACCCCAAAGGAAGAAACTTAGACTAGATTATTGTTATTAGCTTACTTAAAAATAAGGAGAGGGGGCCAGAGTGGTGGCTCAGAGGTAGGGTGTTTGCCTTGTCTGAGACTGACCTAGGAGGGTCCTATATTATCCCTCAAGTCAGGAGCGATTTCTGAGCTGATAGCCAGGAGTAGCTCCTGAGTGTCACCGGGTGTGGCCCAAAAGCCAAATACTACTACTACTACTACTACTACTACTACTACTACTACTACTACTACTACATGATATAATAATTACATACTATTTAATAATATATCATTTATAAAATTAATATATTACTAATATTATATAAATTATAATTAAATATTAATGCTTGTTTATTATTATTCTTAATATATTAATTATCATTGTTATAATAATAAGAAGAAAGTAGGGGCCAGAGAGAATGTATAGTGTGTAATAGAATTGCATGTGGTTGACCAAGGTTTGGTTTCTGGCACCCAACATGGCCACCAGAACACCACCAAATCTCTGAACATAGTGCTATAAATAAGCTTGAGCACTGTTAGTTAATGTCCCATACTAAAAACAAATAAGCAAGATGAGAAAAATGAAAGTAGGTAAAGCAAGGTATTTCATCTGAATTATTAATTTTGGTGAAGAGAATTTTAAATATTGATATTACATGTATATAAATATTAAAATAATGTAATCTGGTCCTTGGGTGTGACAGACAAATTAATAAAGTGAAGCAAAAATTTGACATGAGGAAAAATTTTCTCTTTCCTAAGAAATGTGTGTTATAGGCTCATAAGATTTCTTAGAGGCCCTAACTGATAGAATGAGATCTGCTCTGATAAGGTCATATTCTTTTCTCTCATACAACACAATTGACTCTTAAATGAAGTGTATTTGAGGTACTTGTGTTTCCTTACAAAGTATTTTTTTCCTGAAGAAAAGCATCATTTAAAGTTGAAAAAAAATCACAAAAAGTTAGTGTTTCATTTTAAACAGTATTTTATTTTATTTTATTGTTAATTTTGTGAAGCAGAATAAACTGTTTTATTTGTTTGTAAAATAAATTTTATTGGAAGAAATATACTTAAGTGTTGAAGGATAAAGAGCAAAACATATTCAAGAGAGAACAGGGCTTCTCCATAGTAGAAAAATCCCAGTAAGTGTTTTAACTAAAGTTCATTTTAACAGAATATGACATGATGGTTTTAAAGATCAAGTAATAAATAATCTACTAAAATGATGATGGTTCATTGACTTTCCTTCAAGTATATGAAATAGTCTTTTGAGGGGTCGGCATGATAGCACATTAGTAGGGTGTTTGCCTTGCACATGTTTAAAACAGGACACACCTAGGTTCGATTCCCCAAAGTCCCATATGGTCCCCCAAGCCAGGAGCAATTTCTGAGTGCATAGCCAGGAGCAATCCCTGAGCTTCAGGGGTGTGGCCCAAAAACAAACAAACAAAAAGTAATAATAATAGTCTTTTTGTTGTCTGTACTATCTCTCTGGCTCTCATTGGAATTTTAATGAAGGTTGCTTTAAATATATTATGCGGGTTTTTTTGGTTTTGGGGTCACACCCGGCAGCGCTCAGGGGTTACTCCTGGCTCTATGCTCAGAAATCACTCCTGGCAGGTTCAGGGGACCATATGGGATGCCAGAATTTAAACCCCGACCTTCTGCATGCAAGGCAAATGCCTTACCTCCATGCTATCTCTCCGGCCCCTTATTATGGATAATTTAAGAGTACAGGATTAATATTTGTTTTTGTTTTCTTTGGGGGCATATCGGTGTGCAAGTGTAACTTCTGTTTAATTAGAAATTATTCCTAGTGGTGTTTGGGGAATCATATGGAATGCTAGGGGTTGAATCTAGTTTGACTAAATACAAAGCCTTACCTGTGGTACTGTCTTTTTCCCCCAAATACAGGACTTTTCCCACTTATTTGCTTACCTGTCTTTGGATAAAGATTTAAAATGTTCTCTTTTTTGGGGGGGTCACATCCAGCAGTGCTCAGGGGTTACTCCTGGCTCTATGCTCAGAAATTGCTCCTGACAGGCTCAGAGGATTATATGGGATGCTGGGATTCGAACCACCATCCTTCTTGCATGCAAGACAAACACCCTATGGCTGTGCTATCTCTCTGGCCCCATTAAAATGTTCTCTAAATATTTTCCTTACATATTCTTGTTATTTCCTAAAACTCTGTGCCTCATATTGCAATGATCAGTATGTAATTTAAATATTTGCTTTCAAATTACTATAATATACACAAATATACATTTTATAGATCCCACTATCATTTATTTATTAAATTCCTTGTATTGTGGCTGGCCTTAATTTTGAATATTTAGTGACCAATTGTAATTATTTAATACAAAAAATATAAAAAGTTTATACCCTAGTTTGACAGCATTCAAGAGAGGGGTCTACTCTTACATGAGGATTCCTGGCCTCTCCTTTACCTCTTCACAGCAACTGGGCATGGGGTTCAATCCATCTCTGCTAGGTCCTCAAGACAACCAAGCAGCCCAGAGAGCCCATTTAATCACATCTCAGTTTCCAAATTGACATGTCCCCCAAAAATATATATATATATATATATATATATATATATATATATATATATCCTCCCTGGAGCACCCATGGGAGCCCCTCCAGCCCTTACTTGTCTTGGTGTCCTAGCATAAAACTGGCAGGAACTAAATTGCCTAGGCTTTCTCGCTCTACCCTTCCCACCTTTCACAAGCACCTTGGGACCCCTTCAGCTGCATCCTACACAGCATCAGCAGCACTTACTGCTGTCCTTTGGTCCCAGCTGAGCCCTGAGGTGAGAGACCTAGAGGTGTGGCCCAGGACCATTGTCAGTTGGGCTGGACCATCCACACCAGCCTGGTAGACGATTAGCTTTCCCAAATGGCCAGATGTCTATTCAGAGTTCCAATAGTAGTGGACAGGCTGACACTGCCCCAGCTGACACCGACACCAATACTTCTGGTCCTGATGACATAACCCATGCCTTCGCAAATCCTGCTACTGATGTCACTTGTATCACTTCTGCTGCCTCTGCCACTGCCCTGGACCTGATGCTGTTTTGGATGTTACTGCAACTTTCAGTGCTTTTTCTGCTACTGCCCTTGCCTGTGCTGCCTCCTATGCTGCCACCACTGCTAATGAGCCACCATACCACTACTGCCACTGATGCCACCACCTTCATTGCCAGTGTCTCTTATGCCGCCACCATCACTGCTGCTCTCTCGGATGCTGCCACCATTGGTTAGTGCCTTTTCTCAGGCTATTAGAGCTGTCAGCTCTGCCAATTTCCAACAGACTCCTACTGTGGAAGGACAGGGAAAAGTGGCAGGCTTTGATTACACACATATATATACATAAATCAATATATTTAAAGCAACCTTCATTAAAATTAATTAAAATTCCAGTGAGGACCAGAGAGATAGTCCAGGAAGTAAAACTTTTGCCTTACATGGAGCAGATATGATTTACTACACAGGAATACATATGGTCCCCTGAGCTCAGAGCTAGGAAAAGCCCTGCTCATAGTCAAAAACAAAACAACAGCTTCTTAATAAACCTTCTAGATCCCAAACACTATGAAGAAAAGTTGAATTGAAAGAAAAGATGGTTCAGTTGGACCACTGGACCAATCAAAGTCCACACAGGATCCCTGTGGTTGGAACCTGCATCCCACACATTACCACCATACCTCCAAAGAAAGGCTGAGAGAAAAGCTAAAGGAGATAAAACCAGAATTCAGGATGAAGGATGCAGAGAATATCTGCAGGATTAACAAATAAGCCTGCTCCTCCAAAGCTAGAGTCCTTGCCGAGAAGGACCCCTGTTGACAAAGGAACAAAGGTATCCAGAGAGGGGAGGCAGATCAGATGTAATTTGTACATTGTATAATGTATAACATATCATAATATATCATTATAATTATGTAATTAAATTATAATTATAATTATTCTTGTTTTTTTTCTGTATCATCCATAAAAATATTTTGGGCCAAGTGGTCCCAAGTGAATTGGGTGGGGAAAAATAGGTCAAAACTAATTACCTCAACCAAAGTCAATGACAATAATATCAAGAGACCCAAACTATAACAATATAAACTAAATTGGATCTGTTACACTGATAGACCTGGGGGCTAAGTGGAGAAAAAGGGGTTGCATGTTGGAATTTTGGCGGATGAGGTCAACACTGGTGGTGGGAATGGCCCTAATTCACTGTCACTACTAGGCTGAAATATAAATATGAAGAACTTGTAATTCATGATGGTCTCAATAAAAAATTAAAAAAAATTTTTTGACCCTTATTGCTTTCAAATTAGAGTATAAACTTTTTCTATATTTTGTACTAAATAATTCCAAATGGTCACTAAATAATTAGTTAAGGCAAGCCACAACACAAGAGTATTAATACAACATGCTAGTGGAATCTATATGACTTAAATTTGTGTACATATAACAATGAAAAAACAAATATTTAAACTGCATACTCTTCATTACAATATGAGACAGGATTTTAGGAACTAACAATATTTAAGGAAAATATTTAAGAAAATTTAAAATCTCTGCCAGAGTGATAGCACAGCTGTAAGGCATTTTTCTTGCACATGGCAATCCAGGATTGATCTGAGTTCAATCTCCAGCACGTCATGTCCCCTGAGCATGCCAGGAGTGATGAAGGAAGGAAGGAAGGAAGGAAGGAAGGAAGGAAGGAAGGAAGGAAGGAAGGAAGGAAGGAAGGAAGGAAGGAAGGAAGGAAGGAAGGAAGGAAGGAAGGAAGGGAGGGAGGGAGGGAGGGAGGGAGGGAGGGAGGGAGGGAGGGAGGAAGGGAGGGAGGGAGGGAGGGAAGGAGGGAGGGAGGAAGGGAGGGAGGGAAAAATAGAGAAAGAAAGAAAGAAAGAAAGAAAGAAAGAAAGAAAGAAAGAAAGAAAGAAAGAAAGAAAGAAAGAAAGAAAGAAAGAAAGAAAGAAAGAAAGAAAGAAAGAAAGAAAGGAAGGAAGGAAGGAAGGAAGGAAGGAAGGAAGGAAGGAAGGAAGGAAGGAAGGAAGGAAGGAAAGAAAGAAAGAAAGAAAGAAAGAAAGAAAGAAAGAAAGAAAGAAAGAAAGAAAGAAAGAAAGAAAGAAAGAAAGAAAGAAAGAAAGAAAGAAAGAAAGAAACAGAAACAAAGAAAGAAAGAAACAAAGAAAGAAACAAAAAAAGGAGAAAGAAAACATGCTTCATAAAAAATGATTTTTGATACACTAAAGTTTCATAGCTGATTGTTGGTTCAGAGGAGAGTTCTCTCTACTGTCTACAATATTTTAATGACGTAAGTCAAATATGTGTTAAAAAGAATATTAAAATTGTATTAACATTATTTTAACTTTTTATGTGAAATATTTTATTAGCCCTAGTTGAATTTTAAAGATATTTTTTTCTAATTCACCTTCAGAATACTTCTATTCCCCTGTGTTCAAGCTTCTCTTTTGAGATCCATTTCATATATCAATCATCCAGTTTTTACAGCTGGAACTACAGTGACAAGATTATAAGTAGTAAAATTAAGTTTATTATGAAAAATGCTTCTTATTTTTATGCTGTCTTATTGTAAATTTTAAACTTTATTTTCCAAAAATATCTAAGCTGAAATTTTTTGACTGTTTTGTTTGTTTGTTTTGGGGCCACATCTGGTGATGCTCAGGAGTTACTCCTGGCTATGTGCTCAGAAATCGCTCCTGGCTAGAAGGACCAGATGGGACTCGGGGGATCCAACCAGGTCCATCCTGGATCGGCCACATACAAAGCAAAAGACCTACTCAAATAGGTCATTATCCCGGATAGATCACATGCGGGCCCATAAAACATGGCTCCATAAAATCAAGGAAATAGAAATTGTACAGACTACCTTCTCAGATCACAATGCACTGAAATTATAAGTGAACTCATAGGGACACAGAAGGAAAACTTTAACACCCGAAAACTAAACAGCTCACTACTGAACAGCCAGGACCTCTTTTCCATCATCAGTAGATCCAAGGAGGAAAAGCAGCTCCAGGTCATCTCTGTGCTGCAAGAGGTCCTGTCCTTCCTGTTGCTGGGACTGGCCTGCAGCGTCATCCTCATGTATACCATGTACACCGACTGCTGCACCAACTGCTGGCTCATCACCATGCTCTACTTAACCTGGCTAGTATTAAACTGGAACAGGCCAAGAAAGGTGATAGGGAGTCAGAGTGGGCCTGAAACTGGGCTATGTGGCACTACTTTTGAGATGATTTTCCTATTCAGCTGGTGAAGATGCACAACCTGCTGACCACCAGGAACTACATCTTCGGGTACCACCCCCATGGCACCATGGACTCGGGTGCTTTCTGCAATTTCACCACAGTGTCCACTAAAGTGAACAAGAAGTTCCCAACCGTAAGGCCCTACTTGGCCATGGTGGCTGATAACTTCTGAATGTCAGTTCTGCAGGAGTATCTGATATCTGAAGGCATCTTCCCTGTGAACCAGGACACCATAAACTACCAGCTTTCCAATCATCATCATGGTGGGGGGCTCTGCAGAGTCCCTTAAATTTATGTCTGGCAAGAAATTGGTCATCCTGCAAATCTCCAGGGCTTTGTAAAACTGGCATTGTGTCATGAATCTGACCTGGTTTCTACCTAACTCATTCTGTGAGAATGAGGTATATTAGCAGGTGATCTTTGAGGAAGGCTCCTCAGGCCTAATAGGTCCAGAAGTTCCAGAAGTACATAGGCTTTGTGCCATACATCCTCCATCGCAGAGGCTTCTTTCCTAGGATACCTGGGGCTGGTGCCCTACTCCAAGCCTATTACTACCAAAGTGGGTGATCCCATCATCATCCCCAAGTTCGGGCTCCACCCAAACGAGCCAGCAGGACATCAGCCTATACCACACCATGTATATGGAGGCACTGATGAAAGCTCTTAGACAACCACAAGACCAAGTTTGGCCTCTGAGAAACTGAGGTTCTGGAGGTGAACTGAGCCTTGACTGGGGGCCAACTGCAAATTGTTTTCTACCAAGTGCTCAAGTCCTCTTTGTTCTGTAAATTTGGAAGTTTCATGAGGATCAAAGGGTTACTTAAAAGAAACTATAATAATTTTGTTAAAAAAAAAAGCAAATTTAATTTAGCATTTCTTACATAATTTAATGACTAAAAAGCATTGTCAATAAAAGAAAAATACCTCTGGTAAAGGCTTAATCAATTCTCTAATAATGTGTAAATAAAATATTAATTAAGGTTAGTGTTAGCAAGAAAGACTTTTTACCCCCCTTGGTTACCATTTTCTTGAGAGTTTTTTAACTTTTAATTTTATTATTTTTAAAAGATATCTTTATTTAAGCAACATGTTTGTAGTTGAGTTTTAGTCATAAAAAAGAACAACCCCCAATGGGGGGCATTGGTGGTGGAAAAGAAAAAACACTTTAATGAGCTATTTCCATGGCACTCTAGAGACAATATTAAAAGCTTAAATCATTGTAAATCATATTCAGTGTTTTAATTACACAAAGATTTCAGACATATATCTGACAACAGACTGTCATTATAAATATACCTCCAAGAACCCTTGGAATAAAGAATAAAACCGGGGCCCGGCGGTGGCGCAAGAGGTAAGGTGCCTGCCTTGCCTGTGCTAGCCTTGGACGGACCGCGGTTCGATCCCCCGGCATCCCATATGGTCCCCCAAGCCAGGAGCGACTTCTGAGCGCATAGCCAGGAGTAACCCCTGAGCGTTACCGGGTGTGGCGCAAAAACCAAAAAAAAAAAAAAAAAAAAAAAGAATAAAACCTATTCAACCAAGTTTAAAAATGGGGAGAAATACCAGAAAACCAGAGAAGTTCATCAGATTATAATATTATTAAAATCATTGCCATTAGAATAATTTTATATTGGGGTGCCGGAGGGATATCACAGTGGTTAGGGTGTTTGCCTTCCATCTGACCCGGATTCAATCCCTGGTATTCCATACAGTTCCCTGAGCCTGCTAGGAGTAATTTCTGAGTACAGAAATGTGGCCCAAATACCAAAAAATATTAAAAAAATGAAATTGATAAACATCACTTTACAAAAATTTAAATACAGAATTACCATATGATACTATAATTCCTCTATTAGGTTTTATTTTTGTTTTGTTTTTGTTTTATGCTAACATTGCATAGGTTAAATAGTAAATATAATGCGTTATATAAATACTAAATATAATATTTATATTTATATGATTTTAATGTAAATATTAAAATTAAATATTAAATATAATGAATAATAAGGTAATCTTAAAACATATTGCACTCCACTTATTCAATTTAATTGCCCAGATAGATAAATCTATAAATAATTAAACAAAGGATATCATAAATATATTAAAACCCTGGGGCTGGAGTGATAGCACAGTGGTAGGGAATTTGCCTTGCAAGCGTCTGACCCAGGATGGACCTTGGTTCTATCCATATAGTCCCCTAAGGAGTGATTTCTGGGCACATAGTTACCCTTGAGCATCACCAGATGTGGCCCAAAAACCAAAAGAAAAATTTAAAACCAGAGCCAGGAATATAACTAGTGCTAGATCTCTTGCATAGTGTGATGTGAGGGTATGGGTTCAACACTTTACACCACAATAAAAAAAAGGAATTTACATCAAAGTAAATAACTTCATTTTCCTAATGGCTGAATAGTATTCCATTGTATAGATGTAACACAGGTTCTTTAGCTACTCATCTGTTGTTGGGTGCCTAGATTGTTTCCAGTTTCTGGCTATTGTAAATAGTGCTGTTCTGAATATATGAATACAGAGGCCATTTTTGTATTGTGTTTTTGTGTTCCTAGGGTATATATCTAGGAGTGGTTTTGCTGGATCATATGGAAGTCATGAAATTTACTTATACATGGATGAATCAGGAGACTATTATGCTGAGTGAACTGAGCCAGATGGAAAGTGATAGATATAGACATAGAATCCCTCATTTGTGGGATCTAAGAAAAACAAAAGATAGCATGGTAATAATATTCAGAGATAATAGAAAATCACCTAATCACAAACTTGTATGTTCTCTAGTATAGCCACAGGTATAAAGAAATATATTTAAAAAATCTTCAAAAATTTTAAATGCAGTTTTTCAAAAATCATAATTATTTTAATATATATTTAAAATATATGTGTGTAAATATAAGAAAAGTAAGAAGCTAAAGATGCATTTTAATTAAATTGGGAACAGATAATCTTTTATATAAACAATAATAATATGAAATATATATACATTTACTAAATGAGATATATATATATATATATATATATATATACAGAAAAGGGTCACAACAGAGGAAATTCCTATGTTTTAGTAACGTCCAATATGAAAAAATATGTTATATATTTTGTCACTAATAAGCCAACAAGCAGTAAAAATAGTCAACTCTATGTGAAAGAGAGAAAAATTCCAAATATTCAGAGACCTTAATTTAAGGACTCGCAGAATAGTCTCTGCTGTAGAAAACTCTACAGGATCTACGTTTTGATATATGATGTTTCAGAAGTATAATCCATGCCATCATATTCAAAAGAATGCTATCTGTTCAGATACTGGGACATAGAAGAGAATTAAATGAATAAGGAATTAGAATAATATGTACTTTTTGAGACATTTAAGGATATTAAAAGTTTTCTTGTTTTTCCTAGATTGACACAACATGTAGTTGTTTTTTAATGACTAGTTTTCTAACATTACATTAGCTAGAATAGTTTGTTCAGAAAAATATTATTGGAAATCTGTGTTCTGTTTCTACAAAATATGTGCAACTATTCTCCAAGTTTCTAACTAGTATTTCAAACTGAGAATGTTCTCTTAAAGACTAACAGTCAACACACAATGCAATGCTGAACTAATAAAATGCTACTATTTTTAAGTTTTTGAGTGAGGGCAAGAGTCCAATATTGTTGGGGTTGGAGCAATAGCAGAGCAGTAGGTCATTTGCCTTGCATGCAGCTGACCCAGGATGAAGCTGGGTTTGATCCCCAAGCATCCCATATGTTCTCCTAAGCCAGGAGTGATTTCTGAGTGCAGAGCCAGGAATAACTTCTGAGCATCACTGGGTGTGGCCAAAAAATAAAAAATAAAACAAGCAAACAAACAAACAAATAAATAAATAAATAAAAGAGTCCAATATTATCAAATGGCAAGTAGGAGATGCAGATATTGAATGAGAAAGAGAAAGAAAGAAAAAAAGAAAAAATTTACAAATGCAGAAATAAATGGCATTCAACATATTACAATGTTCTACATCCTCTTATTTCTGGTTCACCAGAGCTTTTCTACTGTTCATCTAGTTAATTTTTTTCTCACCAATTTCATCTCTCTTCCTTAGTAGAAAATGTTTGTTTGTTTGGGGGCTAGACCTGGCTATGCCTAATCCTCAAAGAATACTCCTGAAGGCCTCAAACAGTATTGGGTGCCAGTGATTTAAACTTGATTGGCAACATGCAGGGCAAATGCCCTGTTAATCATACAATCACTTTGGCCACCCAAAATAGTTTTAAATAAGTGTTTCTTGACAAATTTCTTTAATGTAATTTGATCTTTGGCAGATTTACAGGTGTTACTTAAAGGGTTGATATAAATATAAATTGAAAAAACATAACATTGATATTTGGAAACAACTAACATTGTGGCCATACGAACAAATACTTTGTAATAATCCACTTATCAAAATTAAGTATTGTCATGCTATAGACAGATCAATATTTAATAGTATTTTAATTTTTGTCTATTTTTCTTCTATTTTATACACTAAATATCATATTATTATTTTATTCATGGTTTTCTGTGCAGAACAGATATTGAAACTCTTAGGATGTTTGTCTTACATGCAACAAACCCCAAGATCCATGAGGGGTAGAAATAAGCCCAGAATAACCAAATAAGCCCCAAAACCTAAAGGAAAAAGAAAACTGAGCTTCTCACTCTTGATAGATGCTTAGCACCAAATGATACCCTTAAGAATGTGCTCCACATCACTAATCATCAGGGAGATGCAAATCAAAACAACGATGAGATACCACCTCACACCCCAGAGAATGGCACACATCACAAAGAATGAGAATAAACAATGTTGGCGGGGATGTGGAGAGAAAGGAACTCTTATCCACTGCTGGTGGGAATGCCGTCTAGTTCAACCTTTATGGAAAGCGATATGGAGATTCCTCCAAAAACTGGAAATTGAGCTCCCATACGATCCAGCTATACCATTCCTAGGAATATACCCTAGGAACACAAAAATACAATACAAAAACCCCTTCTTTACACCTATATTTATTGCAGCACTATTTACCATAGCAAGACTCTGGAAACAACCAAGATGCCCTTCAACAGACGAATGGCTAAAGAAACTGTGGTACATATACACAATGGAATATTATGCAGCTGTCAGGAGAGATGAAGTCATGAAATTTTCCTATACATGGATGTACACGGAATCTATTATGCTGAGTGAAATAAGTCAGAGAGAGAGAGAGAAAAACGCAGAATGGTCTCACTCATCTATGGATTTTAAGAAAAATGAAAGACACCCTTGTAATAATAATTTTCAGACACAAAAGAGAAACGAGCTGGAAGTTCCAGCTCACCTCAGGAAGCTCACCACAACTAGTGATGAGTTTAGTTAGAGAAATAACTACATTTTGAACTGTCCTAATAATGAGATTGTATGAGGGAAATGGAGAGCCTGTTTAGAGTACAGGCAGGAGTCGGGTGGGGAGGAGGGAAACTTGGGACTTTGGTCATGGGAATGTTGCACTGGTGATGGGTGGTGTTCTTTACATGACTGAAACCGAAACACAATCATGTATGTAATCAAGGTGTTTAAATAATAAAAAAAAAAGTATGTTGGGTACAGCCAATTGGCTTTGGGTGGCCCTAATAACTTCTGGGAAAAGAAAGGCTGAGCAGTATGTCCTTGGGGACTTGCTTTGAAAAGTCTACTCAGGTCCCTTAAGCCTTTGAAACATTGCTTGGGAGACTGTACCTCACCCTAAAAAGAATGGGAAATATTGGTATAGGGAAAGTTAAACTCATGAAGGCTGTTATATGTACATTGGACAACAGAAATGCAACAAAGAACATTTTAGTAATCACAGTGCTTAAAGGAATTTATTAAAAAATGAAATAGAAAAAAGCAACTACTGAAATACCAATGCTAAACAATCAAGTAAAAATTAACCCATGAGAAAATTAACAAAGTTTGCATAGCCCCGAACCAACAGAAAACTCTGCAAATAAATTTAGCTCAGCACAAAGAATCTGGCTTAACCAGATTCCTTAACCTTTCCATGGAACCTGTTTTTGTAACTGCTCTCAAGCATGTAGTTATAGATATGTTTTTGTAAAGTTTAAATTATGATCCTTATTGCTTGCACAAAAGATAGATCTAAATGGAAAATAGGCTAAATAAATAATTGTATTTGCGTAAATATCAATTAGCTATTTGTTTAAGAATTTGCTTCCCCTCCCCCCATCCTGCCAGGTTCCTCTTTATCCTTCCTGCCATCAAAATGTGTTTATGCTCCCATTGGTTAAAATTGTTGTACTTGTATAAATAATGTTTTATTGAAAAAAAAAGTGAAGAGAAAAAAAAATTAACCCATGAAATAGATCAACTGTGGATATTGTGGAGAAAACCCTAATTTGCTATAATTTTTACATAACAACTCAATAATCATTATATGCACTGCAACCATACTACGCTGAAATGGAAATTGGTGGGATAAAGACTATAAATTTCTCTTTTCTATCACATGGATTTAGGTATTATAAACCATTTTTTTGATGTTCATCTTTTGGTTCATGACAAGATTGCATATTTTGCAATGTACTGAAGGTTTTTTTAGATGAAAGTTTTGCTTCCAGAGCAATAAAACAATTATATGCATTCAGCATATGTACTAATTGTGCTGTATTTATTCTTGATGTATTATTGTAGCCAGATGAAAAATTAAATATTTTGGTTCATTTCATTTCATATGCTTTTCTGAATGTTATATTTAATCAAATAAATTAGGACTTAAAGAAAATGTATCTATCTTCATTAAAACATGGGGAATTACAATCACAAAAGTTTTCTAAAGAAAGTATTTTATTAGCTTTAAAATATATTTAGCAATTAGTTTTATGAGTGAGATTTTCTTAGAGATATATTTTTTAGAAAAATTAAAGTCAACTATTTTTCCATTGCTATTCTTGATCCTGTCTTCAACTTGAAAGCAATGTTTAATATTATATCTGTTTTAGCACTATCAGTCTGTCTGTATTCTTTTAAAATAATATGACTGCTGTATTATTATGAAAGGTTCAATAAAATTTTGTTTTCATTGCTGTTGTGATCATACTGGGGATTATATTTTTAATGTAAAATTATTATAGGTCATAAAGAGAAGAGAAATAAGTACACTGACACTATCCTGACAATGGTAGAGAGAGAGAGAAATAGAATGCTTGTCTCCAATACAGGTGGGGATGGGATATATATATATATATATATATATATATATATATATATCTTTAATAGAATCCCATAGTTAAGGGACTGAGCTAATTTGTCTTGCTGAAAGAAACTTGAATTAAAGAATTAGAGTGTGTCAGTCATCAATATAAATTTCCATCTTTAGGGCCTATAGAGCTTTGAAATTTAGTTCCTATCACAATCTATTTGTTGTGCTACCATGATGATTTATATTTGGACATCTAAAAAAGGTTTTAATCTTTGTATTACAGTTTGTGATAGCCTTAAACAAAAAAAATTTTTTTAATTTTGGGGCCACACCTGGCTGCACTCAGGAGTTACTCCTGGCTTTGCATTCAGAAATCACTCCTGGAAGGCTTGGGGGACCATAGGGGTTGCCGGGGATTGAACCCTGTCCATCCCTGGTCATTTACATGCAAAGGCAAACACCATACTTCTGTCCTACTGCTCCAACCCCAACCTTAAAATATTTTAATTTCTTATCACCTAGCATGTCTCAGTTTTTTTCAAAATAGTGTTCTGTTATTTTTATTTTGAATTGACTTCATAACTTGTTTTAATTCATAACATGTAAACAATATAATTTATTGTGCTTATTATATATGACAATATTTAAACATTTATTTCCTAAAAGTATTTAAGACAAATTACAGATAATATAAAAATGATAGATATTATTTTAGACAAAATTGATATAAATGTCAAAAACTAGTCTAGATAAAAAAAGATGTAAGAAATAAATACAGTCATTAAAAGTCAAACTTAGTACTCTGAATAAAATATTTAGAGTTGATTTTATGTAAAATAAAATTGTAACATATTCTTGTAAAACCAAATAAGACATAAATAACTTGGTATTGTTGAGATAAAAAAAATCTGAGTCAGAGCAATAGTGCAGTGGTAGGGTGTTTGATTTGTATGCAGCTGACCCAAGAAAATCCTGGGTTCGATCCCTGGCATCCTTTATGGTTCCTCTAGCCAGGAGCTATTTCTGAGCATATTGCCAAGAGTAACTATAGTCCCAGAGTGTGGCCAAAACAAAACAAAACAAAACAAAACAAATAATTTCTCAGATACTTCTTGTGAAAGTCTGCAAGATATTTATATCACTAATAAATAAAATAAAAATTATAAAAAGATATTTACAAGTTTAGATATGTCATCATAAAGTAGAATAAATAAATTGATTTTAAAGAATTAATTTATATGGGAACAAGTATGACAATCAGCATCAAAGTTGTAGATCTATCTATGGTTTTAGTTTTAATACTATATTTTAGTATTTATAGTTTATAGTATTCTAGTAAAAGATTAGACTCTAAAATATTATTAATGTGGCATTTGTTAGATTTTCTTATCATCACTCTAGAGTCTTCTTTCACATATTCTTACCAATGGAAGTAACTTTTTCTTTAGATCCCTAAATATGAGTGATGATAATAGAGAGCATTTAGAAAAATAATGCCCTGAAGTTAGAAATTGAGGAAAATGATGGAGGGAAGGTGATGGCTTGTGGTAGGACTGGTATTGGAATATTGAATGCCTGAAACAACTGTATTAAGAATAACTTTGTAAAACACAGTGTTAAAAATATCAAAAACAAAAGATCAGGAAATAGCCTGGTTTCAATTAAAGCTGATACCTCATATGTTGAATTCCTATTGTGAGGCAAACTTATTGCCTTATTAAAATAAGGGTTTGTTTGATTTAGTTTTTGTTGTTGTTGTTGTTGTTGTTTGTTTGTTTTTGGGTCACACCCAGCAACACTCAGGAGTTACTCCTGGCTCCACACTCAGAAATTGCTCCTGGCAGGCTCGGGCGACCATATGGGATGACAAGATTTGAACCACTGTCCTTCTGCATGCAAGGCAAACACCCTACCCCCATGCTTTCTCTCCAGCCCCGTAAAATAAGTTTTAAAATTTGGTGTTAAAATAACTTATAGTTAAGTAATTAATATTCAAATATTTTATATTCCTCCTAACTCATGAAATTAAATCAAATTAATTAAAGAGTTTGGTTATAATTAGGTACTTAGTTGTAACAACATTCAAGTATGCTCTTGTTTGTGTACAAGTAAGTCAGATAAGTAAAAATCATGTGATAGTTCCTTGAATTAATGAAGTCAGTTATATTGTACTTATTTTCATATAATTTATTAATAAAATTTAAATATTTTTTGTATTTTGGCCACACCCATTGATACTTAGGGATTACTCCTGACTATGTGCTCAGAAATTGCTCCTGGCTCAGGGGACCATATGGTTTGCTGGGGATAGAACCAAGTTTTGTCTGGGCAACAACGTGCCAGGCAAATGTACTACCACTGTGCTGTCACTCCCCAAATTCAGAAATTTTAAACATAGTTTTTGTTTGTTTTAAAAATGTTAAACAAATATTTAGATACAAAAGTAAATGAGTTAAATTTAAATTAAATTATTTAATTTCATCTATTTATTTTCCAATATTTCTTCATCTTTTGTTAGTGCAATATAAAAGAAGTATGAGAGTGGAAAGCTGTGTCAATTACTTAAAATGACACCGATAAATACATTAATATTTATTAATAATCATGTACAGTTTATATTTTAATCAAAAGAAACTATTTCTAGTGTTAAAATAAAATTTTAAGGTAAACTGTATCTGAATAAGTATAAATTATTGTTAAATTAAAAATTTGAGTAGGTCTTAAGAAACTTTGAATCTTATGCATAAATCTTGGCAGGTTTCAGACAACATAAAAAATTCTGCCAGATGCAATAATAACTACTTGACAGTGATATGTATAAAATGTTAGCAGATAAAAATCATTTCAAGTAGATTTTCCTGTCAAGCCTGAGCAGGCTCTAACTAGGAGTGAATATATCAGTTGCTTTGATGTCTCTAGGGTATTCTCAGTGAGAAAATCTGAGGAGATAAAAAAGTTTTCTCTAATTTTCATAAAATTGATGTCCCATACTGTGAAAAGAAAATTGAGGAAACTGGAATACATTTTTCCAATATATACAAATGCTAAATGATTAATATAACTACTATTTTAATAAATTATAAAAACTTATAAAGTTAGTAAATATTACTATCTAAAATATATTATACTTATTCTAAAACTCATAAAGATTTTGTAACTATTTTACCTAATCTAAATGAAATGTCTAAGCATTTGTTTTTATTTTACTTATGAAAACATGTTTTAAATAATTTTTAATATTAAAAAAATCTTCCTTAGAGAAAATCTGTTTTATTTTTCCTCACTTTTATTTTCTTGAGAGTATTTTATAGTTATAGATACAAAAATGTAGTACAACGAGGAAGAAAAACATTCTCTAGTTTTACATATTCATAATTACTCATTTTTCATAAAGTAAAACAAGAAACACACCAAGAGGAAATATTGATAAACTATGTAGAATTTTTTGTTTCTTTTAACTATGCCCATTATATTTTAAGTGTAATAGAGTCACTTGGAAAGAAATTAATGTGTTTTGTGAGCATATGTTTTGTGAATTCTTGTGTATGTGTGATGATAATAATGTCTGAGAACTTCTCTTTTCCCTTTTGTATTCTATAATGCAGACAAAGTATTACTTTTGTATTATTTTTGTATATTTTTTTGTATATTATTTTTTTACAAAGTATTACTGTGGTAGTGAGAAAATATACTTGTGTCACAAAAGTCACCATAGAAATCTGACAATTTTGTCACAAGCTCCATTTGCTGCTATCTATCAAAATATGAGTCTGATATTGTTTAGCTTCTGGTGCCATTTCTTGATTATAATCTAACTCCTGTCACTTAGAATCCCCCTTGAATTCATCTTTTCTGAACTGTGGATAGTCCCTTAAAGATTTTATTTGAGCTCTATCTCCAGAATACTTAGATCAGTTACTTTGCCCACAATGTCTAATAAACTGATGTCTAGTTGGACTTGGGATTTATTATGTGAAATCCTTCATACCTCTCTCTATATTTGTAACAACCAGTTCTCCAGAGAAGGAATTTATAGATCTTTCCTTTATTAAGCATCTATTTTCTGTCTTGGGGAGACCTAGAAAAGAATTCGCATCAGAGCTTCCTGTTTATTTCTTTCCAGTAAAATGACATACAACTCCTAGTATATGGATATTTTTCAAAAATCTCTATCAAATAGCCTTGAAAGCAATACAACTTTTTAAATACTTTTAGATTTTATTTCATATCACAAATAGTATGAATAAAGTTTTATAAATTCATAGATAAACATTTCTGGTTCATGTTCAGTCTACAAAGAATTATATATAGGAAGCTTCAAAATAACATATATAAAAATTTAGATATGCTATGTGTGCATATATATAACATACTTGTTATGAAATAATAACACAAACACCATTCAGTACACATCCTAATCTAAGAGGTAAGCCCTTTCCATTATATTTTTTGTGCAAACTTCTACATATCTCATAACATGTTATTATGGGACACTTTATATTAAGTCAAACCCATGTAATAGAGTTTCAACTCACCTATTACATATTTCTAAATAATATGTATGAATTTCATTTGATAGCATTTGTATTAACTATTTCTTTGTTGTATTTGCAAGTTATAGATATATTAATCATATATATTCAATGTAGTTATCATGCACATAATATAAAATTAAAAAATAAATCTGCCTGTATGTGTGCATGTGTATATGTACACATGTTTATGTGAATTTATACTAAATAAACATTAAATATCATAGAAAAGGTAAGAATCGATCATATTTACTAGTATATAAGCATGGAACTATATATTAAACATTAGATACGATAGTAAAACACAGTAGAAACAAGACAAAAATGATAAAATTAAGAAAGTTAAATTAGATAAACTGAGGTGAACTTATACTGTAATATATTTTAGTAGTATGTTTTTTGAAATAAGAATTATTTAGAACAATTTAGAACATTTTACAACATTTATCTTATATTAATATATATCTTATAGAATAAGATAAATAGTTTATCTTAATCAGTGCTATTTCCAAAAAATGTTCAAGAAGTTTAAAGAAGCATGAAATCTAACTGAAAGTACTATACCCTTGTAAAAATCTGCTTATACATTCTCTACACTCATCTCCTTTTATTTATTAAATTTGTTAGATATCTGGATAAATCTACTTTGATGTAGAATATTTTTTCCCTAGGCATTACTATCTGTACATTCAAATCTTTGCAATATATATAAAACAGTTATAAATAATTGATATAATACAGATACAGCTGATGTACTGCAATGGGTGTTTAAGACAACAACTCTGAGAACTCAATAAATAAATGCCAGAAATTTTTCTAGCTGAAGATTAGATTGCTGAAAAGCTCTCTTAAAAAAAAATAATCTTGGCACTATATTGCTTCATCCAGAGTTAGATACCAATCTTCATGAGTTTAGAACCAGAACTGTGGAACAGATCATGGTTTTGTAGATCAAGAGTGTTATGTATGAGAGTGTAAAAGAGACCAAGCGTATCTATAATATGTTAACAGCAGGGGCAATATATATGTATTAGGTTCCAAAAAGTTCATTTTGAAAATAAAAAGATTGACTATGATAATCAGTGAAGACTTTGCTTTAAAACAAAGTTAGTCTGTAGGACATAATATTTATAGTATAGCATTTCTCCTGCCTTCTTCAAAACTATTTGAAAGTAGACGAGGTAGCTAACAAGATGGAGGAAATTAATATAAATTTAGCATGTGTTTGAGAAATTATATTTCTTTTTTCCTTAATGATAAACTCCTCACTATTTCTCTCAATTCTGAAAACAATAATTTGTATTTTTTAATTACTGAATATAGTGCTGTTTGAAAAATTATATTTCTTTTTTTCCTTAATGATAAACTCCTCACTATTTCTCTCAATTCTGAAAACAATAATTTGTATTTTTTAATTACTGAATATAGTGCTGAGACATAGGAATGCAGAGGGCTTCACCATTAAGTATGACTACAGCTGGTAGCTTGTCATTAGTGCGCTTGAGAAGATTGTTTCCTTCTGTAAAAGCTTGCTGAAGTAGTGCGTTACATCTTGATATTTTAAATTTAGTTTCCTTCAATTATAAGATTATCATGCATTTTTTCATTTATAATTTGCTAATATGATAAATTATGTTCTTTTTTTTTTTTTTGATTTTGGGCCACACCCGGTGATGCTCAGGGGTTACTCCTGGACATGTGCTCAGAAGTCGCTCCTGTCCTGGTTGGGGGACCATATGGGACGCCGGGGGATTGAACCACGGTTCGTCCTAGACTAGCCCTGGCAAGGCAGACACCTTACCTCTAGTGCCACCATGCCAGCCCCGATAAATTATGTTCTTTAAATAAAATGTACAATAACAGAACTTTTCTATGAATCCCATTAGTCTTTTTTTAAATATATAAATCTTTATTTAAGTGCCATGATTACAAGCATGTTTGTAGTTGGGTTTCAGTCATAAACAGAATATCCCACTTCACCAGTTCAACATTTCCACCACAAATGCCTCCCCCCTGCCCCTGCAAGTATTCATAACAGGCATTCTACTTCTCTCGTTCTTTAACTTTGTTATGCTAGTTGTTAATGTTATTTCCCTAACAGTTTTCAGCACTCTTTGTGGTGAGCCTTAAATTGTAAGCCAATTCTTCCAGCCCTTAATTCTATTGTCTCTGGGCCTTATTACAGTAATGTCTTTAATTTTGTCTTAAAACCCATAGATGAGTGAGACTACTCTGTTTCATCTGTTTCCCTCTGACTTATTTCACTCAGCATTATAGATTCCATGTACATCCATGTATAGAAAAATTTCATGACTTAATCATTCCTGATGGCTGCATAATATTTCATTGTGTATATGTACCACAGTTTCTTTATCCATTCATCTGTTGAAGGGCATTTTGATTGCTATTGTAAATACTGCTGCAATAAATATAGGTGTGAGAAAGGGATTTTTGTATTTTGTATTTGTATTGTATATTTTTATGTTCCTAGGGTATATTTTTAGGAGTGAAAGAGCTGGATCATATGGGTGTTCAATTTTTAGGTTTTTTTTTTTTTTTTTGAGGAATCTCCATACTGCTTTCCATAAAGGCTTGACTAGACAGCATTCCCACCAGTAGTGAATAAGAGTTATTTTATCTCCACATCCCTGCTAGCATGATCTGGAAATTAAACAGCTTAACACTGAACAACCAGTGTGTCAAAGATAAAATTAAAGAGGAAATCAAAATATTCTTGGAAACAAATAAAATAAAGGCATAAATTATCAGAATTTATGGAACACAACAAAAGCGGTACTGGAGGAAAATTTATTGCTTTGCAAGAACACATCAGGAAGGAGGAAGGGGCCTACATGAATAGTTTAATGACACAGCTTATAAAATTAGAAAATGATTAATAAATGGAGCCCAAAGTAGGTAGGCAGATATTGTAGACATTTAAAAGGTAATCAGAGTCTACTTTGAGAAACTCTGTGCCATGAAACACGAGAATCTGGCAGAAATGGACAAATTCTTGGACTCATAACCTTCCATGGCTAAATGATAATGAGGTAGCATATCTAAACAGCCCCATCACTATTGAGGAAATTAAAAATGGTGATCAAAAAATCTTCGCAAAAACAAAAGCCCAGGCCCATATCAGTTCACTAATGAATTCTTTCAAACCTTTCAAGAGGAAATTCTACCAATCCTTTTAAGGCTCTTTCATAAAATTGAAGAAGCAGGAACACTTTGAAATAGTTTCTATGAAGCTAACATCACCTTGATACAAAAACCAGACAGAGATGCTGCCAAAAAAGAAAAGTCTTGACAGTAACTGAATCTTACTCCTTCACAAACAAAACAAAACATCACTCTTCTTTTTTGAATCTTACTCCCTAACAAACAAAACAAAACATCACTCTTCTTTTTTGAATCATACTCCCTAACAAACAAAACAAAACACCACTCTTCTTTTAGATACATGACAAGTTTTCACTGTATTTTAGTACCAATAATTGAGATATGTATTTTGATTCTTGCTTACTCACACAACTTTGTTTGCATATAATTTTTGTAATAATGCTTTGCAAACAACTTAGAGGAAAAATACAAATGCCTTTAATCAAACTCAATCACTAAATTTCATTTTAAGGATGATACTTTTTCCCTTTCTCTGTAGACATATTTATACACAATGATAAGAAAATCACTTAGAAGTTCTCTGAAAGGAAAAGCTGCTCTTACTTGAAATGACTTATTTCCAGTCTGGCTCATAATGGTCTAAATAGCAAAACAGTTTGGTAGTTTAGAAAATTATACTTTTATATCATGCTATTGATAACCTGTTCCACATAAGAGGACTCAAATATTTTAAAAAAGACACATATACAGATTTTAGGTATAAATTTTATGTACAAATAAGGGTAAATTCAGTAACTGTTTAGGTAAGAGTAAATAAACATTCCACATAGAAACACTGAATATTCTGACCACTTTTAGACTGGAGCTATTTGAGTGATATATCATTTACTAATTATCATGTCCATTCATCTAATACTTATGGAATTAATGTACCCCAAAATAGCTTCAGTAATGCAAGAATGATTTGTTTTTTAGTATCTAATTTTGTGTTTAACTCTAAAATTTTCAGGTAATTCTGTCCTCTAATTTGTGGAATAAAATGACCTTGGCTGAGACCAATGTAGTTAAAGTACACTTTAATGTGTTAATATAATAAACATAACATAACATAACATAATATAATAATATATGTTTGTACATATAATCTATTAACTGTGAAATTGAGTAGGACATTCTTCAAATTATTTATAATTCTGTTTCATCTTTTCCTTCCTTCCATTCTATAATATAAAATTAATCATGACAGAATTATTCATTACATTTATATATACATTTGAAACTAAATTTTGAAGATTTACTACTGAAAAACATATAGTTGAAATCAGTCATGTGTAAATAAAATCTGTAAGTCAAGGATAAGTAATTTCTCTTTCTATTATAAACTAGTATGAATGAAAAATTTATCTCATGATAAAAGTTCATAGTATGAAATTTATATTTAACATCAACCTGAAGTCTAAAAGATAGGTGTAAAAGAAACTACACTATGTAAATCTCATATAAATATATTAATGCAAAATTTATATACCAGGAATAAATCACAAATTTATTACACTAATTAAAGACTTCTAATTGAAGGTTTGTTTATCTCTGACAATTTCATCATAATGATTCGACCATATTTCCAAGAAATGTTGTTTAATTGTCCTTCTGTATTGTATCCAGAAATAAAGGAACACATAATCCTTATAAATCAACATGGAAACAGATTTTCAGAAATACTACTTTAGCCTCCAAAAAAGTGTACTGAATAAAACAGTAAAAATCTTACTGATATGTTTAAAGAAAATTAGCCATAAATATTGGTAATTTTAAAAATGTTTACCTGTAACTTCAGAATTTCAATAGGCTCTAATTCTGACTATTGACATCTTAAAAAATGTGTTGTGTTCAAAATTGAGGGACCTTTCTAAAACATACATTTTTAAAAAGGCTAAAAACTCATTTATAATATTCTGCTCTTGGAAATAAACTGGTATTTCTGACCATTACCTACTGGAATAAGATCTTCTGATCCCTGCAGAGTACTTTAGCTTGATCTTAAGCACAATGTTTCAAATACATTAGCTGCTTCCAACCTACTTTATTCCAGGTTCCCTGCAGTACTAGATAGAATCTTTGCAACAGTATTTTTCTGTCTGGAACTCTACTGCTCTTTCATCCCAGATATCTGAAAAAATATTTCTTAAATCTTCTCTAAAGTTATTTGATGTCTATTACTCTCAAAACTTTATTATTATCTGTTTTTTCTTTCTTACATTTTATTATTTGATGAACTAATAACCCATATATTTTCTTCAATAGTCTGCATTTCAATATGATTCATTTATATCTTGTTTTATATAATTAACACTTTGGCATAAATTAAACAGTAAACACTATGGCTCTGAAATTAGATGTGAACTACAAAGGGACACAGAAGAAGAACGTTAACAACTGGAAATTAAACAGCCTGCTACTGAACAACCAGTGGGTCAGAGATGAAATCAAAGAAGAAATCAAAACTTTCTTGGAAACAAATGACAATGAAGACACAAACTATCAGAATCTATGGGACATAGCAAAAGCAATACTGAGAGGAAAATTTATAGCTTTGCAAGCACACATCAGGAAGGAAGAAGGGGCATACCTCAATAGCCTAATGACCATTAGCAGCTCATAAAATTAGAAAATGATCAACAAATGGAACCAAAATAGGGAGACAGAAGGAAATAACAAAGCTTATAGCAGAAATCAATGAAGTAGAAACCCAAAAAGCAATCCAGAAGATCAACAAAAACAGAAGTTGGTTCTTTGAAAAAATAAACATGATTAATAGACCATTGGCAAAACTCACAGAGAGAGAAACTTGATAACCCATATTATAAATAAAAACGGGGGAGATCACTACAGATATTGCAGAGATTCAAAGGGTAATGAGAGACTACTTTGAGAAACTCTATGCACCAAATATGAGAATCTGGGAGAAATGGATAAATTCTTGGACTCCTATAACCTTCCATGGCTGAATAAGGAAGATATAGCAATCTAAACACCCCCATCTCCATTGAGAAAATTAAAACAGTAATCAAATATCTGCCCCCTCAAAAAATCCCAGGCCCAGATGGATTCAATAATGAATTCTTTCAAACCTTTCAAGAGGAACTACTACCAATCCTGGCTAGGTTCTTTCATGAAATTGAAAAAAATGGGTACACATCCAAATAGCTTTTATGAAGTCAACATCACCTTGATACCAAATGTCTAAACAGGTCTTCCATAACTGTCGTTTATTATATAATTGATATTTTTATAAGCAATTTTTTCCCTTTGTTTTTAGCCAAATCTGGCAAAGTTCAGGAGTTACTTCTGGTTCTTCACTCAGGTGTCACTTTTGGCAGTGTTCAGTGGTCCACCGGGATACAGGGATTGGAACTCAGGTAGGATGCATACAAGGCAGGTGCCTTCCCCACTCTACTATTGTTTCAGATGTTATTTATTGTTGCAAGTCAGCCTCTGAAGAGGTTGACTGATGGAGGGATGGAGGTTGAGGTCTTTCCCCTTCAGCTCGGAGCACGCATCTGCCACCCTGTTCAGCCGGCGGTTCTGAGGTGAAGCAGCGGGGTAAACAGCTTGCAGACAGTCAGACTTGTGGAAATATTAGTGTTATTTGGTGGACAAGACTGAAGTCCAAAGCCTCAGCATCAGTTCCAGCCAAAAGCCCTTCGCCTTCAACAGACCCTTGTTTTTATCCCCCAGAAAAAGGTACCACCCAATGGTGGAAGCAGAATCAGGTACCACCCTAAGGTGGGGGCAAAATGCCAGGTCACACCCTAGAGAAGGGCACAATCAACAATCAGGATAGAGTTAGTAACATAAAATGTTTACATACACAACAATTTATGATATTTTCTTGATACAAAAATGTGACTTTATTTTCTAGTAGCTTTAAAAGCAGTCTACTCATTGTTGTGTATGTAAATATTTTAGGGGATTATTATGTTACTGAGCCTACCCTGATCAGTGATTGTGCCCTACCCTAGGGTGTGACCTGGTATTCTGCCCCCACCCTAAGGTGGTACCTGATTCTGCTTCCACCATTGGGTGGTATCTGATCCCACCATTGGGTGGTACCTGATTCTGGGGGATAAAACAAGGGTCTGTGGAAGGCATTTGGCTTTTGGCTGAAACTTATGCTGAGTCTTTGGACTTCAGTCTTGTCCACTGAATAAAGCTAATATTTCCTCAAACCTGACTGTCCGTGAGCTGTTTACCCGCTGTTTCACCTCAGAACTGTCTGCTGGACAGGGTGGCAGATGCGTGCTCCGAGGGAAAAGACCTCATCCTCCATCCCTCCATCAGTCAACCTCTTCAGGGGCTGACGTTCAACACTCATATTCGTATGACTAATAACATTCATTAGCAAGTTAGATTTTAAAAATCATGGTATATTCAGTGTGCACAAGAACAAAATTTATGTCATTAATATACTCTCCTAATATCCTCTTGGCAAAGCATTGTAGGACACTATCACAGGAGAGAATCTTTTCAAAAGATTAAGTGTTTTTTTACCATATTTCCTCTAAATATGTCTTAGAATTATTAGAACTTATATGATAAAAACTGTTTTTAATGATTGAAGTTTAATAGTGAAATAAATTATCCTGAAGGATTAGAAAAGTTGTCAGATTTTTTCAGGCTTAGTACCAAACAAAATTGAAATTTATTGAGAATGATACTGGCACTACTTGACTCTCAAAACCTCTACTGGAAACAATCCTCTGGCATAGAGAAATCACTCTAACAATATGTATTTTTCTGGAAGTACTAAATAAACAACCACCATATATTCAGAGAAAATGCTCATTTATAAAATCTATGCCTTAAAGCAAAATGAAATATAAAATATCAATATTACTAGAGTCTAATTTATCTTAATACAATTGCATTATTCAGTCACAAATATCACCAAAATTTTAGATTAAATGCAAAAAGTTGATATCACGCAGCAATTTTTATTAATTTATCTAATAATTTTATGACTCATCTATTCTCACAGTTCAAGTCAGTTTTTAGAACTGACTTGGGACAGAATTTTTTTTAAGGCAGGAGAGATAATACAAGATGTAAAGTGCTTTCCTTGTATGCTCTTGAACTTTGTTTGATCCACTGAATTTCAGATGGTCTCCCAAGCCTCACCAAGAGAGAGTGAATCATGCTCACAAAGCATACAGAAGACTTGAACTTGGAGGTCTGGCCCTCCCCCATCCCAAATTAGGCTTTCTATTGTTTTTTTTTTGTTTGTTTGTTTGTTTTTTTGATTTTTGGGCCACACCCGGTAATGCTCAGGGGTTACTCCTGGCTATGTGCTCAGAAGTTGCTCGTGGCTTGGGGGACCATATGGGACACCGGGGGATCGAACCGCAGTCCGTCCAAGGCTAGCGCAGGCAAGGCAGGCACCTTACCTTTAGCGCCACCGCCCAGCCCCTAGGCTTTCTATTGTAATATTCAAATATATCTATACTCTCTCATCCCAAGTGGAGTACTTGAGAGGTTGATGATTGTATTTCCTTATCTTTGCAATATGGAAGTAATGTTCAGAAGAAATCTATGCAGAAACATAGAAAGAGTATGCAAACTTCATAGAATAGTGGTCTTTTTGGAAATTATTTGTTTTTCCATCTAATTAGAACAAATACGTGAATGAAGTGGCATGTGAGGATTTGCTAAACATTTCAATTTTGCTTTTTGTTTTTCTTTGTTGTTGTTGTTGTTTTGGGTCACACCCAGCGATGTTCAGGGATTACTCCTGCTTGTGCTCAGAAATCGCTCCTGACCATATGGAATGCCGGGATTCAAGCCACCATCTGTCCTGGTTGGCTGCCTGCAAGGCAAATGCCCTACGGCTGTGCTATCTCTCAGGCCCACATTTCCACTTTTTTTGTGAATTTCCTGAAGTATGAGACTGTGATCACTGTAAATTTATCACTACTAGTATTTTATTTTATGCATATTCAAAAATATACACCAAACATTTGAATTTTTTTAAGTACCTTGCTACTTGCATTGAAAAACATGATGAGCAACAATTGTTTAAAATACTGTTTCTAGGAAACTAATAATGAAATACATGTGCTCCAGAATTTCAATACTTTGCAGAGCCTTCAGAAAAAAATTTTTTTTAGAATATTAGTTGCAAAAGACACTAACATTTGAACCATATCTTTTCAGAATATGATTTAAGAAATATAGATGAGCAATGAAAGGATGCTGATCAGTAAGTCCTGTACTTAGTCATTTGATTACTGGTCAGACACATGGTTTTAAGATCCCTATGTTATCTTCTCTTCCTTAGACTAGAGTATGAGAGGGGATAAATCTAGAGGGGAAAAAAGGCAAAAAAAACAAAAACAAAAACAAAACAAACCCATAGCTTCAATTTATAATAGTTATAGAGAAAAGAAAGAATACAAGAATAGATATTATTTACCTCCAATTCAAATTTATGAAATTAGGGGCCAGAGAGATAGCACAGTAGTAAGGGGTTTGCCTGGCATGAGGCTGACCTAGAACAGATGGGTTATACTTCTAGCATTTCATATGATTTCCAGAGCTTACTAGGAGAGATTTCTTTTCTCTCTCTCTCTCTCTCTCTCTCTCTCTCTCTCTCTCTCTCTCTCTCTCTCTCTCTCTCTCTCTCTCTCTCTCTCTCTCTCTCTCTCTCTTTTTTGCTTTTGTTTTTGGACCACACCGGTGACACTCAGGGGTTACTCTTGGCTATGCACTCAGAAAACGCTCCTGGTTTAGGGGACCAAACTGAACTCTGGTGGATAGAACCGCTGTCCATCCTAAGTTAGCACACAAATGGCAGTTGCCCTAACACTTGCACAACTACTCCAGTCCCATTCAGGAGAGATTTTTGAGAGCTAGGAGTAATTCCTGAGTACCATCAGGTCTGGTCCTTACAAAAGAAACAAAAAATTATGAAATTAGAATACCCTTTGATCGTTTATAGAAGGAAAACATTGTTATATGACCTGAATTTTAATTAGAGATATAAATTCATCACTATGTAAAAATCAAGGGAATTATGTACAAAGTATTTATAATTGGAGCCTGGTAATGTGTCTCACACATATCATGTGTGATATTTTATAGATTTGATCCCAGACTAATAATAATAATGATAATTTGTAAAATGTTATTGAAGACTTTGTTCATCAGTAAAGTAGGGAGAGTTCATATTTTTCATTTAAAGATAGTTATAAACTAAAGAAATTAAAAAGCAAAAGGTCAAGATATTCTCATACATTTATTTATCCACTAGATTTTCATTGTTTAATAAACCCAGTCTCTTATATCAAGTCAGGACTGCTGATGAAAAATCGACAGTATGCACTATTTTATAAGCAAAAGTAGTAATTAAAAAGACCTATCCATGAAACCCTTATAATTTGCATCACTAGCTCAAAGTACTCAGAATTAGCATTCCATCAGACAATATTTCAAGCAGAAATAATTTATTAGAATTAAATTCTAGGACATGCTTTTAAAGAAGTTTAGACATCTGACAGCAAAGGGAAGTAGCCTATTCTCATACTCAAACTCCCAAGTCTCCCTTTAATTGTCAGTCAGAAATTTATCTTTGATCACCTGAGAGCTCTATTTTGTATCTTTTATTAATTTTTTCTTTATTTTTGTACTGAGAAGTACTAATGGTATTTGGTAGTGGTAGTTCATGCTTATGCTTTCAAAACACTACTGAAGCGCTCTAACATACAGACACTTTTCTTTGTCATTTGTAAGACTTGGAATCTGGCTTTGACTATAGTTATCATCAGAGTGACACAAGGAGTTTGACAAGAAAATCACCCCAGACGAAATATCTTGCCTCTGTGATAGCAAACTAGATTAAAAATTCACTGTGTTAGCTGGTTATCCCTCTACAGACCTGCCCCTTCCCTAGAGAAAAAGAGGGAGATGGCCTTGTGAAATCAAATGGCTCTGTCTGAATGAAAACAAGATTAGCTGTAGGGGAAAAAATGTTTGTATGCTAAAATGAAATCTTTACAGCTTTATTTTGAGCAGTATTACCAGTATTTCTCACATATACAAAAGTGGACAGCCGAATTTTGTAACATTTTGATGAAATGAATAAATCCAGTGGGGACTACTATTGGTGTCAGGGTCTCCAAGAGAAAGAAATTGTGCTTATTCTGAAGAAATATCAGATGAGAACAAAAGATAATATAAGCTTCAAACTGGCAAACTGATTTCATGTTTGCCTCAGGCAATCCAAATGCTCACTGTTGATTTACTGTTGAATTGTGAAAGCAAAGGCTATAAAAGCAAAAACAATCTTTGTTGTTCTTTTTTTTTTTTTCTTTCCCCGCTGTGATTTTTTGATACCCTAAAAGTAATGTGATTTGCTATGGATGATGAGAAGAAGAGTTGGTTTGACTTATGGTTCTGGAAGCCTTCAATAGTTTTAGTAGAGTGGACATGAGTGTTAAAAATCAAACCATTTATCTGACAAAGCTTAGAAATATCATCACAAAGGAGGGGATTGAGTTTAAGTAATCTATTTTCAGTTTAGTGTCACTGTGAAGTTGTAAAGTTGAGGTAAATAAAAGCATGACAAAATATCCTATCTTTTCTCCTTTAGGATTGAAAAATAAAAAATTTAAGGCAGCATCTATTATGTATGATTAGAGATGTCAGTAATTTCTAAGTGTGATCTCTTATGCAAACAGGATTTTTGTTTTGAGGAAAAGCTCATTGATCTTTTCTGAATTGAGGTATCCTAATCAGCATACAAATTATGACAAATAAAAATTTGAATACAATCATCGACACACATTTAGAATATATATTCCACATCAGATAAGAGGTGCCTGATAACATTGACAATATGCTAAAAACATATTTATAATATAAATTAATTAACCTAATTGCTAAGCCTTAATTTGTAATATATTTGATATTTATTTTATTATAAATTTCATGTTTCCATTATAATACAAAACATCCAGAGGCTGTCATATTAAATATTACATAATTAGTGAATTAAAACAACAGAAAAAAATTTGTCTTCCAGTACTGAATATAAAAAGTCTGAAATCAGGTGGTAAGTAAGGATAGAACTTTCTATTGCACCTGAATGAAAACAAGTTCCTTAGCTCTCTTCTAACTCCTTGTTATAAAATAATATATTGTTATTTTTATATAAACTATTTAAGTACCATGATTATAAGCATGATTGACTTACTGACATATCACAGACTTTTCACTCCCATATATGCCCAGTTTTTACTTCTCATTCTCTACTCTTTCTCTTTTCATCATGATACTAGTCAGAGGAACTGAAGGCTAGCCCAATTAGTTAAACTTCATCTTTAATTGCATCCAATTACATCAGCAAAAATTCCAATTTCAAATAAATGACTCACAAATATATCTTTTATTTACCTTCCAAGAGAGGGTTGCAAAAAATCTAACTCACAGTACATAGAAACCATGCAGTAAGACATTAATTAAAAACTATTAAGCAGAAAAATTTAAAGCTCTAAAGAGTTAGATAGATGCAGGAACACTGGTATCTATGTGTGACTGTGCATGTGGTAATTTAAAATTTGAATGCTCTATCACTTATGAGATACCGCATTCATTTAAAACTTTCCTTTAAACTAATTCCTATTCTTGAGAGCTATATAAAGGTGTGGAAAGTTGCAAATTTAAGCATATTAGTTCAATTATTTCATATACTCTTTTTTTTTTCTCTTACTACAAAAATAACTGACTGTTTAAAGAGGCTTAAGTAGAGATCAAAAACTAACTTTCTGAATGGTTTCAAGGTTTGCAAATTACATTGTCAAGTAGTTTCTTTGATTATTCTAGTTCTTTTCTTTAATTTAATGTTGTCTTGAGTCGTGGTGGGAGTCGTGGCAAATCCTATGCAGAAAGAAAGAAAGAAAGAAAGAAAGAAAGAAAGAAAGAAAGAAAGAAAGAAAGAAAGAAAGAAAGAAAGAAAGAAAGAAAGAAAGAAAGAAAGAAAGAAAGAAAGAAAGAAAGAAAGAAAGAGAAAGAAAGAAGAAGAAAGAAAGAAAGAAAGAAAGAAGAAAGAAAGAAAGAAAGAAAGAAAGAAAGAAAGAAAGAAAGAAAGAAAGAAAGAAAGGAAAGGAAAGGAAGGAAGGAAGGAAGGAAGGAAGGAAGGAAGGAAGGAAGGAAGGAAGGAAGGAAGGAAGGAAGGAAGGAAGGAAGGAAGGAAGGAAGGAAGGAAGGAAGGAAGGAAGGAAGGAAGGAAGGAAGGAAGGACGGGTTTAAATTCTTCTCATTTTCTCTATTCTAGTCTTTTGACATAAAGTTCTCTGCTATGGATATTTTTCATCTTTTTGTGGAGAGAGGCTAAAGCAATAGTACAACATGTGGTGTGTTTGCTTTTCATGTGGCTGACCTGGGACCTCTCCTACGTATTCATATGGTCCCCAATTCACATTCAGAAGTGACTTCTGAATATGGTGGGGTATTTTCCCAAAGCAAAGTAAGGAATTTATCAATATTTTCCTAAAATTTTGTTTTTGTTTTTTTTCTTTTGGTGTTTTTACCCTGTGGTGCTTAGGTGTTACCATGATCTCTGTGCTCAGAAATTACTCTGAGGCACCATAAGGGATTTTGGAGGTCAAACCTGTCTCTGTGACAAATACCCTACCTACTGTGCCATATTTGTGACCTCAGATTATTTTTTTAATTGTCATCATTCTTCTGTTATTCATTTAAACTTTATATGATGTACAGTTTGGGTGATGTGCAGTGAAAAGTCAAAGCTATTTTTAAAGGACTGATATCCCGTTAATGAGTCTACCAACTTACTTGCAGCACAAAGTTCTGAGGAAACAATGAGGAGCTATACTTGGCAGTGTCCTGCTGTGCCAATATTTGAAAATTGATCGGAGTCATGTGCCAGAAATAATTTTCTACATATTTTATGTATAATTTTAAGAATAAATTTCCCTAATTTAAGTTAAAATTGTTTTAGAACTTAAATCTGTTAAAATAATATATAGTATAGATATGTAGTGATAGTCTGAAAGCAGATTCATAAAATATTAAATCCCCATTTTATAGTTTTGTGACAGAGTTAATGATCTAGGTCAAAAAGTCCTTCTGCTAAAAAAAAGAAAAAGAAAATCATTTACATCAAAATAACTGAATTTTTAAAAATAAAGCACCTTCCAAATATTCTTTTTAAATGTTTGCCTACTATTTATAAAGCAGCAGTATTTTGGAAGAAAAAATTGTATATAGTTGCAATATTTTTGTTCAGGATAGGCATTTTTATTTATGATGTCTATTCACTTTTTATTTCAGTCTGATCTAGATTCCTAGTAAAGCTTTAAAATCTTTTTTGATGATTGATGTATTTTTAAATGTTGTTTATAATTTAATTACATATTTAAAGTTTACTAATATCAGTAATGATATTCACAATGTATACTGATTTTCCAATATCATAAAAACATGTCATTTGCCTTATTTTAAAAATTAAATTAGAGAAGTTAAAATTCCCCCTTAGTATACAGCATCATAAATGTATTGGGTTTTAATGTGACACAGATTCCAAAGTCAGCATAATGTTAGATAATATTAGTTTTCCTTTTAATTCAGAAAATATTTACCTAAATGCTTTACTGTCTAGTAAGAAAAAAGAACCTTAAGAATTCTTGTAATATCTACCACTAAATATTTTGTGTACACTGAGCTATGAATGGTCGTGTAAGCAGGCATGAACTGCACATAGTGAAACTAATGATATAGTATGATTGTGACTTCTCAAATTAAACATTTAAAAGATGACATTTACTTGGAAACACATTTAATGAAGTATCATGTGAAAGAAAGATTATGATCAAAATTTAAGCTATATTTTATAGTTAAGATTATCAGAGGAGGGGCGAGAATGATTGCACAGTGGTAGGGCATTTGCCTTGCATGCAGCTGACCCTGGACAGACGTGGATTTGATTGATATGTCCCAATATGATCTTCCTACCAGGAGCGATTTCTGAGCACAGAGCCAGCAGTAACCTATGATCACCACAGGTGTGGCCCAAAAATCAAAAAACAAATAAAAGAATACTTGAGAGTAATATTAACCTACTCAGAGTGCTTGCCTTTTACACTCACTGTCAAGCCACTGTGGTCCCACAGAAAAGATTCCTATACACAGACTCAGAAGTTAGCCTTGAGCACTGATGGGAATATTCCAAAAACAAAACAAAAGACAAATTGAAACAAACAAAAAATATTGTGCCCAACAATGCCCTGACTGTTAGTTACCAAGACAAAGTATGCAAGTGTAAAATATAGCCAGAATCTAAGATTATAAGTAAAAACCCCCAATTGAAGGAGAAGAATACGAGGGCATGAAAGTAGAGAGAAGTTTGAAACAATCATCAATGGTTAATCAAAGACAACAACTAGGGTCTCCCTTTTGAACATCCATTCTGTATACCAAGAGTATGACTTTCATACTGCTGAGGTGGTGGTGACTCCTTCAGTAGAAGACCGGACAACTCCGCTGGGATCATCACATTCTTGGCAAAAGTTTTTGGCCATTAAGCTGCGGGGCTGGAGAGATAGCACAATGGTAGGGCGTTTGCCTTCCATGTAGCCAAAGGACAGTGGTTAGTTAGAATCCAGCATCGCATATGGTCCCCTGAGCCTGCCAGGAGCAACTTCTGAGCATAGAGCCAGGAGTAACCCCTGAGCACTGCTGGGTGTGACCTAAAAACACACACACAAAAAAACCGCATTCAAGATAATACTGACTACATTATTTTTTTCTTTTGGTTTTTGGGTCACACCCAGCAGTGCTCAGGGGTTATTCCTGGATCCAGGCTCAGAAATTGCTCCTGGCAGGCATGGGGGACCATATGGGGCGCCAGGATTCGAACCGATGACCTCCTGCATGAAAGGCAAACACCTTACCTCCATGCTATCTCTCCGGCCCCACATTTTAAGACATTTCCATCTTGTACATGTTGTCAAATTATATAATTATAACAATATTTTTTAAATGTTGTCATTCTGTGACTTACATAAGTGCATCTTGTAGTTTTTTTTTTTTTTTTGCTTTTTAAATGCAGTGTCCCAACTAATACATTTTGCCTAAACAACAAATATTTATTTCAAGACACTTTTGGTTTATTATTTGGGGTTGTGGTTTCTGGGCCAAACCCTACTATATCCAGGAATTATTCCTGGCTCTGTACTCTGAAGTAGCTCCTGTTAATGCTCAAGAAGGCCTATCTGGAGCATAGCCCAGGATCAGGCTAGGTCAACAGCATTCAATATAGGTCTCTGGCCTGCTGAAGCTATGCCAACTACACCTACCACCCACAATTACAACTTCAACTATAGCTGAATTTTACCACTTAACCGCTGACATCTGCAGAGATGACTGACAAAATCTCCAAGTTTTCTGGTATTTGGGCTGACATCTCCATGACTTTGCTAGAATAAGGGCAGGTTCCCTTCCCTCATTATCTTCTCACGCTTCTTGAGGCCTAGCAAACTAAACCACACAGCAATGTCAGCCATAGTACGAGGAATTCCTGTTCTATTAAAGTTTTGAATTTTGAACCATTCCAAACTTTTCAAAAGTATCACCCCAGTAGTAGCATGCCAATTTAGATATTAATATGAAATCAAAACTATCTAATGTTCATAAAAATAGCAGAAAAATCAACTGGTAACCAAGAGTTTAAAAATTTTTTAATTTTTCTTTTTATAATACTTTATTCTTCAAAATCACAAACATGTTGAGCCTCAGTCATATAAAGAACAGTCCCATCACCTGTGCAAGATTCCCATAATCAATGCCCAATATTTTCCTCCTTCCCAACCCCCTGACTGAATTTGATATAGGTATTGTACTTCTCTCTCTCATTACCAATGTGATGATAGTGTTAGTGTAGTTATTTCTCAACTTTTTGTGCTAAGCTTCATGTTATAAACCAGTCCTTTCAACCCTCCTCTCTATTGTCTCTGGGTATTTTTACAATAATTGTCTTTTTTTTTTTCCATTTTGGGGCCACACCTGGAGATGCTCAAGGGTCACTCCTGGTTCTGCGCTCAAAAATTGTTCCAGGCTTGGGGGACAGTATGGGACACTGGGAGAGAGAACTGTGGTCCATCATATGACAGCCACATGCAAGGCAAACACCCTACCACTGTACCACTGCTCTGGCCTTAGTCTTTTATTTTTCATAAAACCCAAAAATGAGGGGCTGGAGAGATAGCACAACAGTAAGGCGTTTGCCTTGCAAGCTGCCAAGCTAGGAACAATGGTGGTTCTAATCCTGGCATTCCATATGGTCCTCTGTGCCTGCCAGGAGCAATTATTGAGCAGAAAGCCAGGAGTAACCCATGAGCGCCACAAAGAGTGGCCCCAAAACAAAACAAAACAAAAAACAAACCCAACACAATAAATGAGTGAGACTATGAGTCTATTCTATGTCTATCTCTCTCCCTCTGACTTATTTCACCAGCATGCATAATAGTTTTATTTATTTTCATGTCCATCTATGTACATGAAAATTTCATGACTTCATCTCTTCTGACAACTGCATATATTTCATTGTGTATATGTATCACAATTTCTTTAGCCACTCCGTATTGTAGGGCATCTGGATTGTTTCCAGATTCTGACTATTGTAAATAACACTGAATGTGTGCTTTTAAAAAATAATTTTATTTTATTTTTAATAAATAATTTAATTATCACTTATCTGTAAACACGAACAATAAAATATGTTATTTTGTGCCTGATAAGGGCATATATGGGCTTGAAAATGGTTGGGAATTTGAAGATAATTATGGAGCGAATTTTACTTTGCTGATGGGACTGGAGTTGAAACATGGAGTGCTAAAATGCTTTATGAACAACTATATGCATCATGGCCTATTTATATAAATCAATTATTTTTAAAAAGAGACAGATGCCTTAAGCCTTGTATTCTATCTCTGGCCTGACACTGTTTTGGTGTGAAAATATTATACCACTCTATACTTATTATGCATATCTATCTTTATAATAAGAGAATTGGATAGGTCAAATAAAATGATCTATAAAGGTATCTTTCTTTCCTAGTTTGCTAAATAATTCTTAGTAACCTAATTTTTTTTAATTCTGAAGTAGTTTCAGAGTGTTATATTATTTTAATTTTCTTTCTACTTTTTAAATAACTTTGCTTTCCAACATCTTAAAACAAATATATTATGATCAGTTATGTCAACTATGAGATAAATTTTCTTTAAATAAAAATAAATAAAAGCAATAATAAATTTCATGTAATGATAATAGAAATGCTAAACTATACCAAATTTTTCAATCATAGGAATTACTAAAGATTAATTTAAATAACATTTAAAAGCAGGAAATTCTTGCAATGTTGATTTTATTTATTTACAGAATTAAAGCAATTCCAATATGCAGTCAAAAAAGCATTTTTAATTGGGAAACTACTAAACTTTTAAAATGACAATTGAAGACCTAATAGAGATAATATTTTTGAAGTATTTTCATACTTTAATCACTTATTATTAGTTTATATAGTCACATAATATATATAAATTCAAATCAAAGTATGTATATGTTTAACCTAATTTAAGTTTAGTTGTGTAAGCAAAATATTAGTTGATGATAATATTTTCATATTTTTCCTGATATCTGAAAAGCAACTAGGTAACATGTTAACCTCAGGCTAGTATTGTTTTGTCAATATCTGTTCCTCCAAATTATGTACTAGTTATAATAATTTTTATGTGCTAAAGTTGGCTAGTGGATGCTAAGGGAAATATTTGTGCAGAGTGTTCACTGGTTTCTATTTTGGGGGATTTATGTTTTGTTTTATTTTGCTGGCCACACTCTGCTACACATCTAGTTATGTGCTCAGGGATTACTCCAGACAGTGCTTGGGGACCATATGTGGTGTCAAATATTGAACTAGGCTTTGTGCATACACTGAATTTCTTGTGGTGTTTTTCTTACTCATGGTTGGCTATTTTATTTGATATTGAATTTCCATGTTTTATTTTATAATTTTGGCTTTACTATTAATAGCTAAATATCATTTTCTTGATATTTTAAATATCTAGATATTTTAAAACTCTAAGAGGATTCATTGTAGGTATTCTTAATTGAGGATCAAGATCTTAAACAAAATTTAAAATAAATCACTTTAGAATTTTCAAAATTTGGTCGCTAAAATTTATAGCTTTAAACTAGTACCTGTTTGTGGAATAAACAAGGCACATAACCAGATTAATGAAGCTCACCACAAAGACTGGTGAGTGCAGTTAGAGAAACAACACTGACAAATATCATAACAATGTGAATGAATGAATGATGGAAGTAGAAAGCCTGTCTCAAATATAGGTGGAGGGAAAAAGGGGAGGAGGGAGATTTGGGGCATTGGTAATGGGAATGTTGTACTGGTGAAGGAAGGAGTTCTTTATATGACTGAAACCCAACTACAATCATGTTTGTAATCAAGGTATTTATTTTTAATATCTTTATTTATAGAATTTGATTATAAACATGATTGTAGTTGGGTTTCAGTTATACAAAGAACACCCTCCTTCACCAGTACACCATTCCCATCACCAATGCCCAGATCTCCCACCTTTCTACCCCCCCTGTGCCTGTATTTGAGACAAGTTTTCTACTTCTCTCATTCATTCACATGGTTATGTTAGTTGTCAATGTAGTTATTTCTCAACTGTATTCACCACTCTTTGTATTGAGCTTCATTCATATCGTGAGCTGGGCTTTCCAGCCCTCATCTCTATTGTCTCTGAGAATTATTACGAACATGTCTTTTGTTTTTCTTAAAACCCATAGATGAGTGATACTAAAATAGATAAAATAAGTAGAAAAAGCTAACATGACTCTCATTTGTAAATAAGTTAAATTCATTGAGTTTAGTGGTAAAGTGATAATACTGTAGATAAGGCATTTGCTTCTATATAGTGGTCCAGGGTTCAGTTCCAGTGTGCATTTGTTCCTCAGGCATTGAAAGCAGTGGCTTCTTGGTGTCACTCCACAGCAAAATAACAAAAATTGGATTAAAAAATTAAGGTTTATTATTTTCTAATTAGAAGACAAATCCATATGTTGAGACTTACTGAAAAGAAGACACAAGGATTTATATGGTTTTCTCTTGGTTCTGAATGTAATTTTTCATACTTTCCGCTTTCAGCTTGAAACGTTTCATTTTTATTGGTATTTTCAGAGCCATAGTATTTCATCAATTTTGTACACCACATAGCAAGCCAGAATGTCTACAACTGCCTTAATTTTCAGGTAGTATGGTATATTACTTGGATAGAATGTTGTCATGGTTACAGTAAAAATAAAAATTAATGCAGGAAATAGATTAATACCAATGGTATATTTTAAATAATTTTAAAATGGATTTTATGACAACTTTTATATTTGGTTTGCCAGTTTCAAAATACATATTGTTCTTCCCTTAATTTTAGTTAGTAATTTTTACATCAAAAAAAAGGAGAAATAGAAGACACTATATAAATTGAACAAGCATGGAAAGAAAAAATTGCAGTGTGCCTCAGGACATTAATAAAGGTTTCTGAAAGCCTTGAGATATGACAAGAAGGATAGTCAACTTTATCCATATGGAAAATGCAGTTATAATTATTCTCCACTAGATCATTTTCTGACTTTTGTTTAAAGTACTGATTCTTATTATTGTAATTTTTTTCCTCCACATATTATACATTTGGGAAAAATTGCTGCTCCAGAAATTCTGTTAGTATTCCAAATGTCCAAGATTCAGGAGGGAATTACTTATTGAAGTTTTACACTTCACGATGACACAGGAAAATTAATTCCTAAAACTTTTTAAACCCCATTTTGAAAAATAGCTCACTTTCTCTTTGCTCTGTAATCTCTAGTAAACATTTATGATAGTGAAAGGTGAAGGAAATAAGTCTCTTCTACATGGTTTATTTAGTATTAGAAAGATATCTATAAGTAGTTTCTACATACTTCATGTATAAACCTTGTTCATTCATGCCTGTATACAGAATTTATTTCTCCCTGACCTTTGAGAGGTTTATATCTTACCAATCCATTGAATTCTTCCTATTTTAATTACTGTACTGTACTTAAAGCCACAATATTTGAACCTCTCTCCAGTATAAATTTTATTTTAGTAAATGTGTTTAAAACCATTATCATGATTTTATAAATTAAAGAAATTAATTTAAATAAACTCATCTATATAACTGATATATAAATTAAGATAATTCAATTTAGAGTTTACTTTACATATGTATAAAATAAATTTGTTATAATCTAGTCATGTTTTTATTGTAATCTCTCAACCTTCAATTTAATTCAATCTTCTATTATAAAATATATATTAATATATTAAAATATGAAGTGAAAAATTAACAAAAGAAGTTCAAGAATTTTACTTTTTATGCTCAGATATAATCCTGGTTTAAATGCAAATCATGTATTATATAATTTACTTTGATTGTTGAATTGCTTATCCAAATCATGACACACAATGTATACTGACTCAAACTTATAGAATACTATATACTTATCTTCTATACAGAAGGTTTGTATTATTTTCCTTTACTCAGATGTGATTGTTTTAGATCTTGGAATCAGGTTAACAGAAAAGAAACTGGAGAGATTGCCTGAAGGGCTGCAACACACACGTCTTGTATATTAGAAATACAGGTCTGGTCTCTGCAACCCAGATTAAACACCACCTTGAATGATCCTCTTGCCTAAAGCTAGGGAGTATCCCTGAACCTCACCAGGTATGCACAAATAAAATATCACATATAAATATTTATAAAATAACAAATTTCTGTACTTATTTGATGAGTGGAGAATGGATTTTGGAGAATTGAAAAAATAATTAGAATATGTATTTATGTCAATCATTTGAAAGATTAATAAGCAATGCTATTGTTATGCTTTGTTTTCTTAAGGTAAAGTTTTTTTGTATGGCACTATTTTCTCATCAAATGCATTTTTATTTTGAGTTTATTCATTGATGTTAATACATTACATAATGAAGGTACAATGTAGCACCTTTAAAAATATTATTTCTGACAGTGTTCAAGGGAACATATCAGTTGTCAGTTTTTTTTAACCAAATTTGAAAATATACAAGAAAACCATGTAAATAGTAAACTGTTTTCTCTAGTTCTGAAATACATTTTTAATACCATAACTCTATTATCAGAACTCATATTTACATGAATAGGACCCAGTTAGATCCTGAGTATTTTTTTAGTTTGCTTGTTTTTATTTTTTGTTTTTGGCCACACCTGGTGACACTCAGGCATTACTCTAGGCTATGAGCTCAGAAGTCACTCCTGGTTTGGAAATCTGGGAGATAGAAAGAAGTAGTAAAGGAATAATTTTGATGTCCTTTGAGGACTAAGTGAAAGACTTCCAAAGTTAGCTGAGTTGTGACATTTGAAATCTCTTTAAAAGAGCTCCTTAAATTCCATAAAAAATTTTTGGTGACATTAGCATATGATTAAACAATCTTAAACATCAGAAGTCTTTCTTTAAGCAACTGTTTGTATCACTTAGTTATAGGCACAACATGTAAACTATTATACTTAGAAAGTAACAAATATTTTACTAAAGTTGTATTATAAGTTAAGTTAAACTTCCAATTGAAAAAGAAACACTGAAAGGAATATGTATAATTAAAATGTATAACTGTCTAAAGATTATGTATGATGAGTAAAAGAAATGGTACTTTTCTATTTCAGGCAAATAATTAGGTATAGCTATTCTTATAACCAATAATAAAAGTCTATGTGATGATGGGAACATGCAAGTGACAGTCTAAAAATAGTTACTTGAATACAGGAAATTTAAATGATGAGATATGAATCACAAATTTTCCCACTTACAATATTTTTTATTTTCTTCTGCATCAAGCAGATGAATAAAATGGTCTTAATTGAACTTTACAATATAAACTATGTTTCTAACATATCTAATATTATTATGCATTATTGGATGAAGTGAAAAATTTCAACTTTTTATAGTTGGTTATCAGGGTTTTCTTCTAATCCAAAAGTATCAATAAGATGAATGGACTCATCTAAAAGAAAATATATGCTCTATGCCTCTGGTAAAACCTCCGAAAAACAGAAGTAGTATCCTTTGGATTTTTTTTTTTTCCTTTTGATTTTCAGGTCATTTCTGGCCAAAAATAACCACCCCAAATAAATAAAGGAAGCCCCCCAAATCAGCAATTGAGATTTAAAAGACCTTTTATTCCAGCATGTCTTTTCCATGAAACTCCTATTAAACCACCAGGAAGTCACATGAGACTGTTTATTTTATGGTGCATATGAATATTGTAGAAAAGTGCAGATTTACTGTGTCTTCCTGACTGGACCATTTCTCAAACTATCCAAGGAAAGCAATATAAGAGAATTGTTTATAGGAAACAGAAACAACAACTTCAAATTCCACAATCAGAAATATCAACATAATAGCTGGATAGGAAATTACTTTCTTATTGTCTGGGATTAAGAGATTTTTATTATTTCATGTATTGATTTCAGCACTCATCTATACTACATAGCTCCTTAATGTATAAATGACAGAATAAGCATTCTTTCCTATAGTAAGTAAAATGGTAAAGCAAAAAACTAGATTATTCATTGTTTTACAAATCTCATTTTAGATTTGGTCATGGATAACATTAACCAAAGAACCTTCAAAAACTAGAATACAGCAGCAGGGGACTAACACAGAGCAAAAGACATTTTTTAGAAAAATGGCTCAGAATTAAACTATGATTTGGTGAAACATCTTTATACAATTTAGTGATTTGTGCTCCAAGAAATAAGAGAGGACACGCGGAAATGGAAACACATACCCTGCTCATGGATTGGCAGGATTAACATCATCAAAATGGCAATACTTCCCAAGGCATTATACAGATTAAATGCAATCCCTCTAAAGATACCCATGACATTCTTCAAAGAAGTGTATCAGGCACTTTTGAAATTCGTTTGGAACAATAAACACCTTAGAATAGCTAAAGTAATCATTAGGAAAAAGAATATGGGAGGAATTACTTTCCCCAACTTTAAACTTTACTACAAAGCAATAGTTATCAAAACAGCATGGTATTGGAATAAGGACAGCCCTCAGATCAGTGGAATAGGCTTGAATACTCAGAAAATGTTCTCCAGACATACAATCACTAATGTTTGATAAAGGAGCAAGAAATCCTAAATGGAGCAAAGAAAGTCTCTTCAACAAGTGGTGTTGGCACAACTGGCTAGCCACTTGAAAAAAAATTGAACTTAGACCCCCAACTAAAATCATGTATGAAGGTTAAATCCAAATGGATGAAAGACCTCAATATCAGACCCAAAACCATAAGATATATAGAACAACACATAGGCAAAACACTCCAGGACATTGAGACTACAGGCATCTTCAAGGATAAAACTGCACTCTCCAAGCAAGTGAAAGCAGAAATTAATAGATGGGAATATATTAAGCTGAGAAGCGTCTGCACCTCAAAGGAAATAGTGCCCAGGATACAAGAGCCACCCACTGAGTGGGAGAAACTATTCACCCAATACCCATCAGATAAGGGGCTAATCTCCAAAATATGCAAGGCACTGACAGAAATTTACAAGAAAAAAGTATCTAATCCCATCAAAAAATGGGGAGAAGAAATGAACAGACACTTTGACAAAGAAGAAATACAAATGGCCAAAAGACACATGAAAAAATGCTCCACATCACTAATCATCAGGGAGATGCAAATGAAAACAACTATGAGGTACCACCTCACACCACAGACAATGGCACACATCAAAAAGAATGAGAATAAACAGTGTTGGCGGGGATGTGGAGAGAAAGGAACTCTTATCCACTGCTGGTGGGAATGCCATCTAGTTCAACCTTTATGGAAAGCAATATGGAGATTCTTCCAAAAACAAGAAATTGAGCTCCCATACGACCCAGCTATACCACTCCTAGGAATATACCCTAGGAACACAATTATACAATACAAAAACCCCTTCCTTACACCTATATTCATTGCAGCACTATTTACCTTAGCAAGACTCTGGAAACATCCAAGATGCCCTTCAACAGACGAATGGCTAAAGAAACCATGGTACATATACACAATGGAATATTATGCAGCTGTCAGGAGAGATGAAGTCATGAAATTTTCCTATACATGGATGTACACGGAATCTATTATGCTGAGTGAAATAAGTCAGAGAGAGAGAAAAACGCAGAATGGTCTCACTCATCTATGGATTTTAAGAAAAATGAAAGACATTCTTGCAATAACAATTTTCAGACACAAAAGAGAAAAGATCTGGAAGTTACAGCTCACCTCAGGAAGCTCACCACAAAGAGTGATGAGTTTAGTTAGAGAAATAACTACATTTTGAACTGTCCTAATGATTAGAATGTATGAGGGAAATGGAAAACTATCTAGAGTACAGGCGGGGGTCGGGTGGGGAGGAGGGAGATTTGGGACGTTGGTGATGGGTGGTGTTCTTTACATGACTGAAACCCAAACACAATCATGTATGTAATCATGGTTTTTAAATAAAAAATATAAAAAAAAAACAATTTAGTGATTTTTTTCATTTCTAATTAACTTTCTTTCATTTATTTTAAATTTGTATTTCTTCTCCTCTTTATGCTATTATCCAAGTAATTGGTCTCTAGACTACATACTCTTTACCTTTAACTGAGTCCTAAATATCACACATTGTTTATTTAAAGAGACAGATGAACCCAATGACAAGACACAACATTGTGTGTGAATTAGTGACTTTTTAAATGTTCAGAATATTTTTGGGGAAATCTCATGGAAGGATATATGGGAGGTAGTTCTAAAGCATAATTTTCAAAAATGCAAAACCCCACTTTTTTTTTAATTAATAATATACCAGAAATTAGTCTACATATCAAAAAGGTGAATATTAAGATCTTAAAATACAAAGAGCATTTCAGTCAGATATATAGTTTCATAAAATAATATTTGTGTAAGATTGATGAGTTTGATATCAAGCAGGTCATTCTTCTACAGTATTGCCTTCCAAAATTGCTTTTGCTATCAAAAGTGATTACACAGAGGCTGGAGAGATAGCACAGAGTTGTTTGCCTTGCAAGCAGCTGATCCAGGACCTAAGGTGGTTGGTTCAAATCCCGGTATCCCATATGGTCCCCCATGCCTACCAGGATCTATATATGAGCAGATAGCCAGGAGTAACCCCTGAGCACCACTGGGTGTGGCTCAAAAAAACAAAAACAAAAAACAGTGATTACACAGTAAAATATTTACTTATAAAAATCACAAATAACATGGGATCTATAATAAGTAGCAAAGAATGAATTGAAAAATATATAAATGCCACTTTAAATACTTTACAATTTTATGTGATTTTCATTGTGATTCTTGTCTTACATTGAAATAGAAGATTACTCAATGTGTGCCTTATTTGTGTTTGGTATACATTTAATATAGTGATGGTAATGGGGTTTAAAATCAGCATTTTTACACTATCAATTCAAGTGTTCTAATTCTTGAGTCACATCTACATCCCAGGTATTGTAACATTCTAGTATTTGGTGGGTATTAAGAATCTTAGATAATATAAATTCTAGCAAACTACATTCTAATATATTTGTGTTTTGTTTTGTATTTTTTGGCCACATCCAGTGGTGCTCCAGAGTTATTTCTGGCTTTTTTTGCTCAGAAATTACTTTTGTCAGTCTCAAGGGACCATAGTGAATGATGGGGAAGGAACCTGGATCGCCCTGTACAAGGAAAATATATATTGGATCTTTTTTCTGCCTTGAAATTCTTGAAACATTTTTCACATTGGTTGATTGTTTATTTTGATTCTCCTTAACACTATACAAAATATTTAAAATTAATTATAATTATTTTTAATTTATAAATTTGGTTACTCTATTTTCCAGCTTATAAAACAACTAGAAATAAGACTACCTCATACTTTTCCTATTAATATATAGGGTTTGGGCTATATTTGCCATATAAGACTACCTCTCTTTTATCGCACACCAAATGGAAATAAGAAAGCATAAGAGAAAGGGGGTAGAACCTCAAAGGTTAACAGTATATATTTAATAAAGCTAACATTTGGAGTGCCAACAATCATTTTACATTTGGCATTTGTAGTGAGTGACTGTGATTTTTTTTTTTTGGTTTTTGGGCCACACCCGGTAACGCTCAGGGGTTACTCCTGGCTATGTGCTCAGAAGTTGCTCCTGGCTTGGGGGACCATATGGGACACGGGGGATCGAACCGCGGTCCGTCCAAGGCTAGCGCAGGCAAGGCAGACACCTTACCTTCAGCGCCACCGCCGGGCCCCAACTGTGATTTTTAATTATGATCTACATTGAGAGCAGGGAGAGGGGGCTCTTCCAAGTGCAGCAGGCTGGAGTGCAGTGATTAATAGGACCGCTAGAGGGAGACAGAGTACCTCCTCTGTGTCCCATAAAAGCTGAATCAAAAACTGAGCACCAGAAAGCTGCATACCCGACAGCTAGATGAGATACAGAGCTTGGTAACTCAGCTCCACTGTGTGCCCTCAACAGTGGTCGGCAACCTTTTTTTTCAACTGAGCCAAAGCTCGCCAAAGCCACGATTGAAATTTATTTTGAGAACCACACAGGGCACGCACTGACAGAGGCTAGGAGCAGAGTCCTGACTCCTGGAGCAGCCGCCTGGCACACAGAAAAGCCAATTACAAAAGTGTAAAGAGCCAAACGTGCCTCTTGAGCCACAGGTTGCCGACCACTGGCCCTGAAAGATGAATCAGGACAAGCAGAGGGCTGAGTGATGACACCTGGCAGCTGGATGGGATGCGGTGGTAAGAAAGGGGCAGATCACTGGTTCCTGAAGCTGGATTAAGTTTCAGCACGCCATATACTGGCGTATAAGATAACCCCTGACTTTTAAAAATTTTTTCATGGGTTAAAAAGTCATCTTATATGCCAGAAAATAAGGTAATTTTTTTTCTTTTATTCTTTGGTTTTGGTCTCACTTTTTGTTTGTTTCTTTGGGCCAGAGCAGAGATGTTTAGAGGTTAATACTGGATCCATGTTCAGAAATTACTCTTTGCAGAGTAGGGGGAAAATATGGAACTCTAGGAGTCAAAACCAGTTAAGACACATACCCTACCTGCTGTGCTATGTCTCTAGCTCCTGGTCTTACACTCTAAGTAATATGTTACTTTTTTTTTTCATTATCCTTTCCTTTTTCTTTCTTTGATGCCTTCCTCTTAGTTCCTTTTTGCAACATATTCCATAATCTCAAACCAATTAACTCATCAAAAATGTTTTAAGATGTCACTTAGGTACTTTCATATTTCAAAACAAACCTGGCTACTCTTAATTTCGATACACAAAATATCTCTCCAGTTTTTTTTAATATTTTTATATGAATACCTACTTGGTAATAATGTAACAATTTATATATTTCATTCTCAGTGATTTATTTTCTTTCATTAATGTTGTTTTTGAGAGCCAGAGAGATAGCAGAGTGGTAAGGCTTTTGCCTTGCACGCGACCAACACAGGACAGACCCCAGTTCGAATTCTGGCATCCCATATGATTCGCAAAGTCTGCCAGGAACTAATTCTGAGCACAGAGCCAGGAGTAACCTCTGAGAGCCTCAAGATTTGATCACCAAAACAAACAAAAAAATTCAAATAAACAAAAAATATAATGTTGTTTTTTTGTTTGTGAGTTTGATTGCTCGATATTTTTGGCCACACCCAGTAGCACTCAGGAATAATTCCTGGATCATATTGGATGCTAGGATTAAACACCTGTCAGCTGGGTGCAAAGAACACACCTTTTTTTATAACTAGGGGACCCTTATTTCAGATATTTTATTTTACACTGGAAAGAGCTTCTAAACCTACTTACTGTATGTTTTCTACATTTTTCTGTGTGGGTATTTCAGAATTTTTATATGAATTGCATTTCAGGAGGAAAATGAGGATCCCAATGTACAGTATCACAATTAAGCATGAAATAATAAATTTTTACATAAGAAAGAAATTTTCATTTTCTTTTTCTTATTTTTAAGTTCTTGTCTACTTCTCATTGTCTTCTTATGAAATGCTTCTTAAGAATATCTGTTAATATAGCTTTGATTAATTTCCTAACTTACCCCAACCTATAATTCTTATAAATGGAATTCTTGAATATTTATTAATTCATTTTAATATTCAATAACTACTCCAAATTTCATATCTGGTTTGCATTATATCTCAAACTGATTAGATTGCCACCTTTCTAGTCATTTTGCATTACTTTCTTATAAGCAACATGTGCCTCTTTCCTTATCAAAGTGTAACAAGAGATTTTCACTTGCATTTTATGCAATGCCTTTACTATAATGCATTCAAATTTTAAGCCTCTTGATCATTCATTTTGACAATAGTGTAGCATATCTCCAGAAGCTATTTACATATGTTGCAATTATAAACTATATTTTCTTAACTGAAATATATTTTTCATAATGTGTAGTTTATTTAAGCACTCAGCAATGAAGAATTTGAAATTCAGGGAATTTTAGTATACCACTTAGTTATAAGTGACTGAACTAGATTTCTTTTACATAAGGAAATCTATTTTAAAATCAAAATTTTTCATGTCACTCAATTTTCTGCATAAATTCTTGAATAGCTCTTATAATCTAAGAGATTAAGTCTATATTCTTAACCATGATACATAAGCCCTTCTATGAATTGGCCTCTTTCACATAGAGATACTGCTTCATTTCTTGCTATTTTTGTACTGTGAATGCCTTGCAAAGTGCTTCATACAATATATCACTTCACAGCTCTATTCTTTTATTCTTATAGGTTTCTTTTTCAGATAGAAATGCCAACTTTACATTTTTTTCTAACCTTTACAATTTTTCTTCATCTCTGCTCTTGACACTTTTAAAGAATACATGAGTGGTTTAAGTGTTCTCTTCCATGTTCTCTAGCACTGGATAGTTGCCATTTTCTGTGTACTATAATATACAGAAATAAGTATATTTCTATTTTATGTTATTCTTCAAGATATAAAACAGTAGAAAAAAGAATACTTATTTCCTTTGTTCCAACAGTACTGTTTCACTGTCTGTCATATAGATGTTGCTAAATGCATAATACATAACATTAATTTTTATTCTTGTTGGTTTAGGAATCAAAGCTGGGAACTCACAAATTCAAGACTATTTTTGAGAAAATGCACCCCAGAATAATTATTTAATAAAAATTTAATAGAGAAAAAAAGAGTACATCTGTGAATTTTTTTTTAAAGAAGTTCTTGACTGAGTGGGACATGGCTTTGTGTGCAGCAAGGAACTTACTGCATGTGTGTTTGTCACTGCTTCTGAAAATACAGATGAGTTTTTTGGGGGTGAGGGGGTAACACTCAGCATCAGCCAGGGGTTACTCCTGGCTCTGCACTCAGAAATCATTCCTGGCAGGCTCAAGGGATCATATGGGATGCTAGGGATTGAAAAAACAGTCAGTCGCTTGTCAGCCACGTGGAAAGCAAATGCCATACCACTGTGCTATCTCTGTGGCCCAACCCAGATAGATGAGTTTTGCTCCATAGTCATTCTCTCATCCCAGGTGTCACATCTGGTGGGAGAGGGTAGGTGAGAACAAGTTGAACTCTCCCATCAAGTGGATGCTGATTGGGATATTAACTGTAGTTGCTCTCAGAACATGTAGACAGAGGATGTGGGGGAACAATGTTTCTATGCTAACAAGTCAGGAGTCACTCATGAGACACTGAAGCAGGTGAAGGCTAGTGTACATGAGAGTGAAAGGCAATGAAAGGTTTCTTCCACCTGGTATAAACAATGGTTCAATCACTCGAGAAAACCTCCCTGATTAAGATGCTTGTGCTAAGGTCCCAGTATGTGCCCGCAGTAGGAACAAGGATGAGGAATCTCAAGGAGAGTCAAAAATTTGACTCAGATCTATAAGAAAAGGAAAAAATATTGGAACCTGAGTTCTGAACAAGAGGAACACCATTTTGTAGAGCACATGGCTGTCTTCTCAGTTTCTGAGCGGGAGAAATGCCATTTTATAGTATAAACCACATACTAGGTATTTACAAGCCTACCATGTTTCCCTGAAAATAAGACAACCTCCAAAATAAGACCTACTTACATGTTACCTTTTGGGTGACGTATAAGGCACCCCCCAAAAAATAATTCCCCCTTAGGCTCTTTCTCAGAATGAAAATAATTTACTGTAAACTGGTTGCTAGGGCCATCCTGACTGGACACTGTAGGATTCAGTTTGTCTGTTTTGTGTTGACAAATACCATACTACCATACAATTTACAGGTAATAAATTTTCTTTATTATCATTTAACAATAAATGTGTACCTTATTCTTATTCATGGAAAATAAGACATCCCCTGAAAATAAGACCTAGCGCATCTTTGGAAGCAAAATATACTATAAGACACTGTCTATTTTCGGGGAAGCAAGGTCTTTCCGTAGGCACTGACTCAAGCTTTCTGGCCATAGCTGGTAGCTTATCAGGGAAGACTAAGGGAGCAGTCGGAAGATACCCCTAGATAATAGTCAATCTTTTAAAAAAACATCAGGAAGCTGGATCTTCCTTATATTTTTTTTCTATATAATCTTCCTCATGACCTTGGGCAGAGTGCATCTCCTTTGAGGGATGGCCCTGGATGGCCAGTGTAGGGAACCTTGTTGGCAGATGAATTAAAGTATTAAACTTAAAAAACCTTTCTTTACATGTATTATGTATTTAACTTATATGCAGCAGATTTACATTGATCTTACCTAGGTTTTGTTAAAAATTTTAAAGAGATAATATTTTCAGTGAAAGGAAATAATGTTGATGATGATAGTAATGGTGATTATAACTTTTACTGAATATTTTAGAATATTCATTATACATACAATGTAAAATGTATTTAACACAAAAATGTAATGTAAATATAAATATTATTCCACATTGTGGGATAATGACTAATATACAAAAGCAATATAATTGAAGAGCAGGAGAAATGCTTCTTAGTAAAAACCTTGCTGCTTGGTAGTAGAAGGTGATTTGGAGAGAAGTGGGGTTGATGCAGAGAGAAATCAGGTAAGTCAAGGAAAGGATCACTAACAACAATGATATAAATAAGTGATCATCTAGAGCAGGACAAGATGATGAAAGGAAATAAATTATATGTATAATATATAAGAAGTAATGATATTATATATCAGGGTTCCTAAAACAAGGGGAAGAGAATGAAAACAGGGCCTACTATTGAGGCATTAGACATTACCTTTGAGTCAGGTCTGAATGTAAGAATGACATTGGAGACATTGATGGAGAAAAGTGAATCCTTGTGAAGGCATTGGTGTGGGAGAATTATATGTCTGATACTAATCACGAATAAATTTATAACTATAATTCAAGATACTTCAACAAAAACAAATAAATAAAATAAAGAATAGTGTTTTCAACAGACAATTTGAAGTTCAGAAATTTTTTGTTTATTTGTTTAATGTAAATAAAACACAGTCCCAATAAATTGAGGCAGAGAATGGAAATAGGGTCCTCTTTGTGCCCGAGTGCCCATGTTAGTGACCACAGAAGAGTGAGACCACTTCACTTTGCTCCACTGACCCACAATTTTTTCAGTCAATGTGCCATAACATAACACATAATAAACATCCCGAGATTGCAAAGGTCATAATGGGAAAGCAACACAGAACCCCAACACGTTCAATGAGTGATGATAGCTCTGAAGACACAACCTGTATCAGCTAGCTTTATAACATCTTTGATAAGGACTTTAAAGAGAAGATATTTAGTTCAATAACTTCAAAGAAACACTAGAACTGAAAGCCAATGGGACTCAAAAAGATATGAGAACAGAAATAAAAAATAATTAAAGAGATGACAGAACTAAAAAACTTTAAAATCAAATGGTGGACTCAGATTAAGATTTATTGAGGACAAACTCAGTAAGTTTCAGTATGATTAGTACAACACTTCCAGATAATAGCAGAAGATGTAAAAGAATCTTCAAACAAATGAACACTTGACAAGAGAAGTTTGGAATGAATTCAAAAGAAAAAAATGTAAGAAAAATCAGTGTCACAGAGGACCAGGACAACAACACCTATAAAGAAGCAATAACCAAAGATAGCATTACTTGAGAGCACAGGTATCTGGAAATCCAAAGGGTTCTCGCAAGAAGACATTCAAATAAAAATACTCCAAGACACATAATAACCAAAATGATGAAAACCATAGATAGAGATAGAATACTGAATGCAGCAAGTAGGAAGGGAAGTGCAGTTAGGGTAGAGTCGTGATTCTTATGACGATGATAGTTGACAACTTAAAATGATCATTCTGGACAAGTGCTGAATGGAGGTAAACTAATATACATAATATACCTTCAGTAAGAATATTGCAACCACAGTACCTAAAGGGGAAAAAGGGGATAATATGATGGTAGAAAGTGAGAAAATAAAATGTCTTCCATAAAGACACCAGTGGGTAAGGAAGCACTAGAATAACTACAGGAGTAAAATTAGGAACAGTGGTAACATAAAATATGCACTGGTGATGGAATTTAGACATAGTATTGTTGAAACTCAATCATAAACAACTTTGTAACTATGTATCTCACAGTTAGTTCATTAAAAAGTTATTTAAAAATAAAATGGTGTCATTCAGTTTTTCTTTTAAGTGGACAGGAGCAAGGTCAAAGTAAATATTTAAATTTTGTTTTTTATTTTTTTATTTGGTTTACAAACATTCAGTGTTGTTCTGCATAAACTGGCAGTGCACTCAGAAATTATTCCTAGTGACCTTAAGGTTCCATATAGGTTGCTGGATATCAAACTTAGGTCAAAACCAACTCATCAAATTGTAAGTCAAGTGTTCCTCCCTACCTGCTATAATCTTATTTCTTCCCCTAGCCAAAACACAAAACACACACACACACAACACCACCACAACACACACTTTTGCATATATACACATACATACATACATACAACAGGAGAACAATTTTTAAAGTATTTTGTTTGTCTTTCTGTTTGAAATTACCAGTCAGGAACTGGGACAGGAATAAAGGCAAAAAGTGGCAAATCAATGCCCTGAGTGTTGGCACTGATGCTCAATAAATTACAAATTATTACAAAATATGCTTATAGTTATAACATAATAAAACTGTTATTCAATTTCTGTGAAGAGAGATGTCACCTGACATTGCTGGCATCATGTTCCTGAACTGGTAGTATCTCAGAATATAGAATGTAACTTTCTTGTTGTTTATAATATTTTCAGTATATGTGTATTTTTAATAGCGATCTCTATTATTTATGTAAACACCAAAAATGTTGAAGTAACTGAATCAACAATAAATAGGTTATTTGCCTTACAAGAGACCAATCTGCATTTGTTTCCCTGTACTCATATATCACTCTAGTCAACCAGGAGTAATATGTGAGCACAGAGCTAGGATTAAGCTCTGAGCATAGATGGTAGTGATCCAAAAACCATAAGAAAAAAATTTTAAATAAGGAATGCTTAATAAGCAATCAGAAAAAGACTAAGGATAGAGAAATAGTACAGCAAATAAGATGATTGTTTTTGCATGCTGGTAGAACCAGGTTCAATCCCCTATACTCTTTATATTCCCAGAGCTTTGTACAATCACCAGGAGTGAGTGATCCCTGAAAATAAAGCCAGGAGTAAGTCCTTATCACTACCAGTTGACGTCTAAAACCAAGCAAAACAAAAACAATAGACTAAAGTCAAGCAGTCTTATTTCCAATATTTGTGAATATAAATATAATAACTAAGCTGCTCAGGGTCCAATTTATATGAAAAATTAACGGACATTCATAGCATCAAGATAATAATTTAGGGGCCGGGCGGTGGCGCTGGAGGTAAGGTGCCTGCCTTGCCTGCGCTAGCCTAGGACAGACTGCGGTTCGATCCCCCAGCGTCCCATATGGTCCCCCAAGCCAGGAGTGACTTCTGAGTGCATAGCCAGGAGTAACCCCTGAGCGTCAAATGGGTGTGGCCCAAAACCAAAACAAAACAAAACAAAAAGATAATAATTTAAAATCTGAATATGGGGCCAGAGCTGTGGTGCCAAGTGGTAGGGCGTGTGCCTTGAATGCTCTAACCTAAGACGAACTGTGTTTCAATTCCCCTGGCGTCCCATATGATCCAAGTCAGGAGCAATTTCTGTTTGCATAGCCAGGAGTAACTCCTGAGTGTCACCAGGTATGGCGCCAAAACCAAAAACCAAAAATAAATAAATAAATACAATCATAATATGTTCCCCAGGACAAATACAACATAGAATTATACTTTACTACTGTAGCTCTAAATTCAATGTTAAAATAATTATTATTTCTGAGTTTGTATGTTTTTATAAAAAGAACTATTTTAAAAATATAATCAGATGAGGGCATTTTCAACATTGAATGCTTTTTCTGATTAAAAATAAAATGAATTTTTTAGAGGCTCGGCTGGGCTCAGAACACTCCACATGCCAGGATTTTGTGGGCTTTTGACTGGTATGATGGGGGGCTCTGGGCAGAACAGCTAGCCATAGGACCCCTGGCTGACCACTTAGTCCAGGTGAACAAGATTCCCCCCACACCAGGCGGGTCTTCAGGGCCATGCCTGGTTAATCGGGCCCTGGGGGGGAGGGGGTGAGAAATTCCTCCCTAGGCATCCAAAAAAGACAGAGGCTCGGCTGGGCTCAGAACACTCCACATGCCAGGATTTTGTGGGCTTTTGACTGGTATGATGGGGGCTCTGGGCAGGACAGCTAGCCATAGGACCCCTGGGCTGACCACTTAGTCCAGGTGAACAAGATTCCCCCCACACCAGGCGGGTCTTCAGGGCATCCAAAAACTACAGAACCACGCGCGCCCCCGTGCGTACTTCATGTACTTCATGTATTCAGAATATTCCTTATTCTTATGTTATGTTTTCCGTATACAGAATGTTCATTTTGTATTCTGCCCTTTCCACACCCTACAAAGCTCTTTTTTACTCCTTAACTCTCTAACCCCCTCTCAAACATCACTAACCTACTTTACTCTTTTTAACTTCAGTAGTGTACAATCCTAATCACAGTCCAAGGCTGTGCATTGTGTGTGACAACCCCAAACTGTTTCAAGATACATAAAATGGACACGTATTTCTTTAGAATATTTTGTGTTTTTTCTCTGACAGCTATAATTCTTACTAAATGTTGTCTTATACAGTGATGATTCTAACCACTTTTTATCTTCTTTTTTTGAGCTGTTTAACAAGGAATTTTGGTGGAAGAGTCCCCCAGTTTAATGCTTATGATTGAACCATGTCATGGGAATCATTGTAATTGTTCTTATAGCCCCCATATGCGCCAATAACACCATGTGGCATTGCTTCTTATTTGCATAGGCACATTAAAATGGGAAAATACTATACATACAAATAAGATCCTATCTAATAGAGATTGGAACACACAAATCTTGTAGTGCAAAGGGACCTTACACCCTGAACATTGACATAATGACCTGGCACAGACCTCAGAAGGGCATAATCCATTCTCCCCTGAACCAGGGAAGCCATCCACGAAACATCCAGGCTGGTCTATAACATCACCTGGAAGCAATCCTCTACCACGGAAGACCTACACTGCTCAGACTTCGACCTGCTCAAAAGAGACTTCCCTTAACACTGAGAAGACTTAACAACAACAACGACCTGCTTACAGGACAGGGCTCCCTGCATTGCCCTTTGATTGTGAGGTGAAAGGAGAGGATGCTCCACATCCTGACTTCAATGTAAGATATGCAGATTCCAGGATCTTTAATACAGAAACATGATACCAACAACAGAGACTGTGTGAAAAATAAAAGTGTGTTGGCACTACAGACAATGTATTGGATTGGACGATCTAGCTTGCCTGGAGCCTAGACTTGGTCTTGTGCCAGGAAACTTCAGGGGTCTGGTCTCTTTGTACTTAGGGCAAGGTTATTTCTTTCCATGTCCCTCATATTTTGGTGGGCCTATGCAAACAATTGCCACTCTAACACCATTTTTTACTGTGCTCCTTTGACTCTAATCCTTAAAAAGAACTCACTTAAAATTTGAGGTTAACTTAAGCTAATATGCATGTATATGGAAATGTAAGAAAATACTATGCCTGTAATGTTTAAGGAGTTACGTAAGTTTTTTGGCTTTAGATTACCTTGTGTACTGTTAAGAAATATTATAATGTGTTACAATCTGGGGAATTGAGGGACAAAGTAATTGTACATGGATTCTGTCTTATTTATCTTAATGTTCTTTGGCTGAAATTTCAAAGTTAAGATATCAGCAAGGGGACTTCTGAGAATTATGTTATGGGTGATTGTCCTTCCACTGTAACTTTACCTTGTCCTCTTTCTTTGCACCCTTGTTCTCATAATTAAAAATAAAAATTAAAAAAAAAAGAAAAGAAAAGAAAAAGAGAAAAAAAAAAAGGAAAAAGAAAAGAAAGAAAAGGGAAAAAACCAAACAAATAGAAAAAAATCCCCCAAAATTAGAGCAAACAAACAAACAAACAACAGCAACAAAAATAATGGAGGAGTCTATCTAGAGGTTATAATTATCAATTTAAAAGAAGAAAAACATGACAAAAAGACAAAAAATGCAAAAAAAAAGAAATATAAAAACAGAAACAATACTATAATGACAATAACAACAACAACAACAACTACAAGTCAAACAAACAAAATCCAAAACCTTTTCTCCCAGAATCCCAGGGCTTTCCTGGGCCTCGTTGCAGGGAGCCAGCAAGTTGGGTGCCAGGAAGTAGTTTAAAGGGGATCCCAGGCTTTCCGGAAGCCCCACCCTGCAAGAAAAAAAAATTAAATGAATTTTGTAATTCAATAGATAGAAAGAATATTAGAAGTGATGAGAGGAGGGCTAGAACTTCCAGCTCACTTCATGAAGCTCACCACAAAGAGTGGTGAGTGCAGTTATAGAAATATCTACACTGAGGACTACCATAACCATGTGAATGAATGAGGGAACTGGAAAGCCTGTCTAGAGTACAGGTGGGGGTGGGGTGGGATGGAGGGAGATTTGGGACATTGGTGGTGGGAATGTTGCACTGGTGAAGGGGGTTGTTCTTTACATGACTGAAACCTAATCACAATCATATTTGTAATCAAGATATTTAAATAAAGATATTATCAAAAAACTGGTAAATTCTATGGTTTGTCTGGTGATAAGGCCCATTGCTGTCAAGCTGAAAATTTCTGTTCTCCTAACATCTAAGGCAAGGTGACCTCTGCTAAAATATCTGATGTATATGTGATACCATATAACATTTCCAGGAATAAGTTATTTAGCTTGGTATTAGTTTATCATTTCAGTTGTGATCTTGCTGTGAAATCCCTATCATTACCTGTATTATGAATGTTTTCATTTCCTCTGTAAATATTTTCTGAATCCATATAATTTTTCCCAAAGTTAGTCTGTATTTATTACACTTGCAAGTACTTGATTGAGTGACCCTCAGGGGTTACTCCTGGCTATGCGCTCAGAAGTCACTCCTGGCTTGGGGGACCATATGGGACGCCGGGGGATGGAACCAAGGTCCTTCCTAGGCTAGCGCTGGCAAGGCAGACACCATACCGCTAGCGCCACTGCGCCGGCCCAAAGCTATCATTCTTAAGAAAATTTGGAAGATCAGAATGATTTCCAAAGAACAACGGAAAGAAAAATGTCTAGTTGATATTCTAGGCTAGAACTATATATGAACTATTATGAACACAATATGACATAAATAGGAAAACATAAATTTAAAATTCTATCTCAGGGAATTAACAGATTTTAAGAAATTATCATCATGCTAAAATAACTGTGCCTTTTCAACATTATTTCAGAGATGATCAAAACTTAAAATGAAAAAAACCTTTAAAGTTTGATCCAACCTATTTCTAAAGTCCTCGATCAATGGGAAAAAGAAAATGTTTCATTTCATCTTCCTAACTGACGAATAGTCCTCCACAACACACATACACACAAGTTATGAATAAATATGTATTAAAAGAGAAGAAATAAATATTCTGAATGAATATCAACCAAGATTAAATGTCAATCCATTAAAACTTACCATTATGACTAAAAGAAAAACATGAAAATTGCTAGAATTATTTAAACCAAGAAAGTTACCCACACACAAAAAAATTTCTAATGGAAGGTCTCTAACCTCTTGAGAGAAATTGATGCTTTTAAGAGTTGATAATACAAGAGACCAGAGATGTTTTTTTCCAAAGCTGGCAGATATTTCAAAAGTCTTATTAGGGCAAAAACAGGTTGATTCTGAAATGGAGAAAACAAATAGCCCCAAATGAAAGGCAACTTCCATTTGAAAATTAATTTTGAATAAATTTGACTGAAAAGAATAAAATCTCTTCACTTTTGTATATTCTTTTCTACTCCCTCACCAATATATTATCAAGTCCTAATGTTGTTGAAAGCTATGGAAATTGTTTGAAAACAAAAAATATAGAGGAAACAAATTAGAAATTAACAAAGTCATTTTTATTTGTGTTCCTAGAAAATAAAATGTAAAATCTGGGATGTGATTCGATGATAGATTCCAACTTCTCATCTTTGTGAGGTCATGGGTTTGATTCTAAAAACAGTTTTAAAAACCAGTTGTCAGTGAAGTAGGACAAGACTGAAAAAATGCCTTACATGTGAATAACACCACAGGTTGTCTTCCATCACCATGAATCCTACACTAGTACTGCCAACTGTGAACCAAATTTCTTCTGGGCAAGACTTGGAGGATCCTGATGACCTTACATCACTTACATCACTTAATCAGAGCTTCATGTATCACTAGGCCTAGCAGTGAATTTCTAGGGATGGCCCTTACTCCCTGACCACTAATTGGAGACTCCTCAAAAAAAGAAAACAAAAAGCAAGGATGATTATGCATGTATGGACAATAGCTGAGTAGATAGCACACATATGGTTTATAATGGAAGTAGCATTTGCCAGTTCTTCAATATGAAAATTAATTGATTATTAAGAGTTAAGTTCTATGATGTAGAAAATCTGCAGAATTGGTCTTTTTCTTCTCATCTTTGTAACTTTATAAAATTAAATATTTATTTCTGAAGCATATTTCTTATTTATTTACATGGCAGTTAAAGTCTGTCAATTCTGACTATTGTCAAAATAAAGAAAATTTATTATTAAGAGGAATCAAAAAATCTAAAATTGTAGAAATTCCCACTTTACAGAAAACATTCTTGGAGCCATAGCAATAGCACTGCATGTACAGTATTTACCATGCACACAGCCAACCAGGTTTGATCCTTGGCATTCCATATGGTAACCTGAGTCTGCTCGGCATAATTTCTGAACAGAGAGCCAGAAATAACTTAGCAGTACTAGATATGGTGAAAAGAAGAAAAGAAAAAGAAACATAAAACTCTTTCTTGGTATCACTGTGAAGTCTCTAAGTCTTTACTCTCTTGCAAATTCTGAAAGAAAATTAAAAAAATCTATGAAATAGAGTAATTATTTAGCCAAACTTTTTTGGCAGTTATAAAATCATCTAAGAAGTCATTAAAGAGCATCACAAGACAAGTGGAATTTTGAATTTTATGTGGATTTCTAAAACAGGTATCCTAGGCTCTAGAAGAAAAAGACATTTACAGGAAATGTTGAGTCATTATCCAAAAAATATGAACTCATTTTTCTCAGAACATCACTTCAACAACAGCTTGAAAGCAAGAAGGGAATGATCATGGATAAAATAGCAAGGGATAAAAAAATGAGGAGAGGAAGGTTCTCTATTAGTTTTTTGGCTGGACCAACCTCCTTACTTCCAGATCAGAAGCATATATTTTTTAGTTATTATTAGTACAAAATGATTTACAACTTGTGTAACATAATCACAAGTTGCTCTTTATTTATCTAATGGCACACTATTCATACTCTAATAGTTTTAGCAGAGATAATTAATTTTCCCATTGAGTATATGCCTATATTTCTTGTTTCACCAAAATTTTAATGAATTGATAAAGAAAACATCTCTGAATTTTCTGCAATATATCCAATGCCTATTAACTAACCATTTTCCCCTCAGACTAGACTAATGGGGTAAGAATGTTATCACGAGTTGAGGCCAGAAAGGGGGCTTTAGAGGTGAGGCAACTGCCTTGAAATCGCTAGCCAAGGATAGATGGTTTGATTACCCGGTGTCCCATATGGTCCCTCCAAGCCAGGGGCAATTTCTGAGCACATACCCAGGAGTAACCCCTGAGCATCAAACGGGTGAAAGATTAAATGCAATAAGATTCTTAGAAGCATCTTTAAAGTATTAAATCAATAATAATCATAAACAAGTAAATTATAGTTATAGCTCTTGCTTTTTTATTTAGTGCTATTTTTAACTTATGGATTACCATTTTCCCATACAGCATTGTACCTAATATTGCATTGTCCTGTATCTCTGTCAGTATTTTAGCTATAATGGTATATTGATGCAACTTAACCCATTAATAGGGGATTAAATTTATGTTTACCTAGTACACTGAATTAATGATTCTACAATATACAAGTAAATGATGTAATACCATATCTAATTGTTTGCATTCACCCATTATCTTCATGTTATAAACTTATTTTTGTAATATTTTGTAGTATTTCTCTTTTTTACCACTACAATATATTACACTGAATAGAAGGAGTCGTCAGGAGGATGAAATTAAATAGCTGGAATGTCAGTGGAGATAGACATAAATGCCAACATGCAGTTAAAAAGGAAAAAAAGGAAAAAGGATATCGAAAGGGATTTAAACAAAAAAGGCAGAAAAACTCAGGATTTTGCAGGATAAAATAACTGCACTAGTTAAGATGAGTCTCCTGATTTGGAAATAATGCCATCTAGTGTGAACTGGTTTCACTTGCAGTATTATATTGTCAGGGAGCACTGCAACATTTTATTTTGGATCTCAGGATTTTATACATCTCCAGAGTGCATATTTATCTTTAATACTCTAGGCTAGGGTTTGAAAACCATTCACTACATAATCCTAAATTATTTTAGATGAGTGCTTCTATAAAATATAATGACCAGAGCAACATTAAATGTGATATATTCATAATTTGAATACTAAATACAATCTTAATGGACTCTATTACCTTTGTATTTCACTCTTAACATTTTCCTATTTTTTAATCATTTATTTATAAATTTAGCCATTATTCTCTAAAGTTACATTAATGAATATGAAATTAACTGCAATTTAAAGAAGATGGAACTTTATATTTTTGTTTTTCTAATATTATTTAAAAAATAAATTAAATGTTTAAAATACTATTTTACTCTATTATGCAAATAGAAACAATAGTTTTATTTTAAAATTTAGCGAAAAGCAGTTAAACTATGTAACTAGGAAACAGATGGCATAAATCAATAATTCTTTTTGATTAATGGACTTTAATAGTAGATAGATAAATGGTGACAGTAAAATACAATTCTGTTTTCTTCCCTGTTATTAACCTTGCAACAAGTTCATTTTTATCATTTATTTAATGCTATGAACATAATATTTATATTATTTTAGATATTCAGCTAAGTCAATCTTTTTTAAAAAGTATGAAAGGTATATACAGTACTTTCCGAAATAAATATAAAAGCACACATTTTCAAATAAAAATAAAATTACACATTATAACATGAATATTTATAAATAATATAATGACATTCTCAAATATTCTTAGTTTTCAGGTTTTTTTGGAAGTATATACTTTGTAGCAACATTAACAGAATTTTAAGAATTATTACTGAAATGTTAATATAAAATTATTGGTCTTAAATTATTTAGCTGCTTTATTTTATAATATATTGAATATATTGTTTTAATCTGTTGTATGTTTAAACACAAAAATCTTCTATAAATTCAATTAAAATACACTTCAAATCATTTTGAGATATAAAACATCTCTAGTACGTACTAACATTGTTTTCTGTTTTCAATATGTAATTTCACTATTATGTGTGATATCTTTTGGGATATTATATGGGATGTGGGGGGATCCAAATGCAGTCTGTCCTAGGTTAGCCACCTGCAAGTCATATGCCTTCCCACTTGTGCCACCACTCTGGCCCCATTTGTGTGTTATATTTTTAAGAAAAACTAAATCGCACCAAAAAAGAGTGTTTAGAGCCTACTCCTGGGTCTGTGCTTAGATATCTCTTCTGAGGACCATATAGTGTCAGATATCAACCCAGGGTAAGGAAGGAGCCAGTAAGGAAGGAGTCACAACTGCTGTTTACCATATCTTTGCTGTATACCATATCTTTGGCCCTATGTAAGACTCTAATTTTATAATTTAAATATTAATAATGATTTTATACCTGAAGATTACATTATGATTGCTTCATCAGGTTAGAATGTAAATATCCCTTTTATACAAGATAAAGATCTTTGTAAATTTAAGAATTTTTGATCTTGGGGCCGGGCGGTGGCGCTGGAGCTAAGGTGCCTGCCTTGCCTGCGCACGGACCGCGGTTCGATCCCCCGGCGTCCCATATGGTCCCCCAAGAAGCCAGGAGCAACTTCTGAGCGCATAGCCAGGAGTAACCCCTGAGCGTCACAGGGTGTGGCCCAAAAACCAAAAAAAAAAAAAAAAGAATTTTTGATCTTAATATTCAAAATGACTGTAGTGAATTTGTAAAGTACATGCAAACTGGAAGCTATATCCCTGTTTATTTTTGTCACTTCCTTTAACAAGACAGATAAATAAAATACATTTATAATTACAAAATAATTCAATGTTTTATTCCTAATTATAGGTTATCAGAAGATAGTTCTAGTAGGGCAGTTCTAGCAACTATAATCTAAATCATTCTGACTTGTATACCCCTCAATTTCTTTTACTAATAATTTTTATTGTGACAAAAGTAAATTACAAATCTTTCACAGTAATATTGTAGGTACATAGCAGCATTGAACCCAGGTCATTTCCACCACCAGTGTTGCCCTCCCTCCAACCCTGTTGCCAGCATGCATCCCATATCCTCTTTCTTTACCACCCCCCCCTCCCCAGTCTACTAGAAAATTGGTTCCCTCTGTCTCTATTTTGTTGTAGATTGGGTATCAATTCTGTTGTTGTTGACTTTGGATTTGGTGTTTAAGACTGATCATTATTTTTCTACTCAAAGTTCATATAACTGTTTGATCTTGGTACCATCCATTATTCCCTCACAATTTATGAGGTAGAACAAGATGACTCAAGTTATGTGGTTCTGTTTGAAGGGAAAGTAAAAGAAAAAGAAAACAAAAGAAAAACAAACAAGAAAAACCCAAAAAAGCAAAAAACAAGCAAACCAAAAAAACTAGGAGGGGTACACATGGTGTTTTATTATACAAATTCACATAATCAGTTGTCCCCTCACTTCCTCATGAAGAGAGGGTAGAGAGATTATAAAAATATTGATGTTCAGGGCTGGAGAGGTGGTGCAAGCTTTACCTGCACTAGCCTAGGACAGACCAACTGCAGTTCAATCCCTGGCAACCCCGATAGTCCCCCAAGCGAGGAGCGATTTCTGAGCACATAGACAGGAGTAAGCTTTGAGTCACTGACTGTGGCCCCTCAAAAATTTTTGACACCTTAGTTATTGCTACTGTTGAAAAGTATAACTATAAAGTCCTTTGTTTTTTTTTCACCATTGTAGAAATAAAAAGTCTAAGTTAACTTGAATGCTCATGTTATTATCTTTCATCCTGATTATCTGCTATTAAATTTAGAATTCCAGTATTCAAAATTTGGGAATTTTATATCAAATTTTATATACTTTGATATAAGATTAGACACACTTTTCTAATTTTCTGGTCATATGGGATAATTTGGGAAATAGGCAGGATAAAATCAGGGAAATAATTTTCTTGCCTAGAATAGGAAAAAAGGAATACCCAGATAAACAGATAAATTGATAAACAGTCTAAGTAATAGCTACCTTGAATCTACTGTGTCAGAGTAACATTCTCATGACCTTTTAGCATCCTTCATGCCTCTAGCTCAAAAAAAAAAAAAGATAGAAAGTATATTTAGAAAACCATATTAGACAATAAAGTAATACATAGTAACTCAAAAATAAGGGAGAATAACAAAACAGAAACCAACATATACATGTTGCCAAGATTTAAGAGAAAAATTAAAACAGAATGCCTACTTACCTCTCTGGTTACACAACAATCAAAAGAGAAGAAACCCTTTCTCTTTGGCCAGCCATTTCATTAGCTTTTGTCTAACTTGTAGCTTGTCTTCCCTCTTTCCTTTTCTTAAAATTAAACTGTTTGGGTAGGGCCAAACTCATTTGCTTTTTGCTCTTAAATTTCAGTTACTTGACATATAGTCCCTGTCTGCTACAACACTCTTTTTTAAATTATTATACAATTATAATAAATATTAATATTATTGGGGCCGAAGCAATAACACAGTGGCAGGGCGTTTGATCTGCACTTGGCTGACCCAGGATGAACTCACTTAGGTTCCTGACATCCCAAATGGTCTCCTGAGCCTGCCAGAAGCAATTTTTGAGCTCAGAGCCAGGAGTAACCCCTGAGCACTACTGGGTGTGGTCCAAACACCTACCTAACTAAATGCTTTTAAAAAATAACTATTATTATTACTTGAAATAAAAGCAAGTTTTATTTATAGGTTTTGGGGAAGGGGAGAAAGAGAATAAGAGAAAAAACACACCTGAGAGTTAAAGGCACACCTGAGAGTGTGCCAGTAAACATCCAGAATGAAAGTATAAAAACATGAAAATGCACATTTCAATAGGGGAAATAAGGGTGACATATGCATATGAACACCATATACGTAAGTGGCAACACATATATGCCTTTAAAATTATGTTATCTCCCTTGTTTGCAATTTTTTATATTGGGCTATTTTATAATACACTAAATCTATAATTTAGTTTTAATTTTTTTATATTTAAAAAATATATACTAAAATACTGAATGTGTTTTATACTTGAAAGCTTACATTAAAAGAAGACAGAACAGGGACCAGAGAGATAGCATGGAGGTAAGGTGTTTGCCTTGCATGCAGAAGGTCAGTGGTTCGAATCCTGGCATCCCATATGGTCCCCCCCAACCTGCCATGGGTGATTTTTCTGAGCATAGAGCCAGGAGTATCCAGACCGCTGCCGGGTGTGACCCAAAAACAAACAAACAAAAAAAATGACAGTACAGGTTGACTTTTGAACATTTCATTTTTCATTGTCATAGAATCCCCTTTTTAAAGAGTGGAAAAGAGAACCAGTAGAAGTTAGGGCTCATGTAACCAAACATGCACTGGGGATTGAATCCAGAAATACTGCATGCAAAGTGCATGCTGCTGGCTACTGAATTACCTCTCTAGCCTGCATGCCTTTTAATATTTTAAGTTGCATTTAATCTTTTATTAATTTTAAATGCATTATATGTTTTATTTTATTTATATTTTTTCTTATTTCATATTGTTATACTATTAGTTCAGAGTCTTAGTACTTTCTGGGGTTTGTTTTATTTTTTATTTATTATTATTATTATTATTATTATTATCATTATTATTATTTTGCTTTGGTCTGGGGATCACACCTGGAAATGGTCAAGGATTTCTACTGGCTTTGATCACAGAAATGATTCCTGGAGGGTTCAGTGACCATATGGGATGCCTGGGATTGAAGTCTATTTGGATACCTGCAAGGCAAATGCCTACTTCCTGTATTATCTTTCTAGCCATAAAATAGTCTTAGAGTTCTAGTCCTTTTTGTGTAATATGCTTAGTTTATATTCTGAATGGTTAATTTATTAAGTACTTTGCCATTTTAATTTATTCACATTTTAGATGGCTTATATTGTCTTTGAAAATCTGATTCAAGAGTCTTCTAAAATGTTATGTGGATCTCTTTTTTTATCCCTTTATAGATATAAAATTAGAATTTTTTTCATCTATTTATTTTTATGTGTCACTCTTATTTTTAAAAAAGCAGGATATTTCCCTAAAGGGGGTATGTTTTTTTAAACTTCCGGAGCCCAAAATACCCCATTAATCAAGAATTGTTTATATTATTATTAAATTTTATTTTATTTATTTTATTGAAGTAACTGTTTCTGTGATTGTACAGGTTTTAAGAGAACAATTCCATTTTATTGTAAAAGATGTTATACACTTTAACCATTACCAAAATAAGTTTCCCTCTATCACAATTCACTGTATATCACTTTTATATAACATACAAGTATGTCTGGCATATTATTTGAGCAACGTATGTTGGAGCTTAAACTGAATTCATTGAATTTTAGTGGAGCTATTGCAATCAGTGGGGCAAAAGTCACATACTAATTAATGTCACTTTAATATCAGCTTTTTATACTTTGTTTCTCATGTTTACAATTTTGTTTAAGCACAGTACATTTGGATATATTGGAATTTCACAGCAGCAATTAAATTGTGTTTTTTATTTGTTCCCATTTAGAAATTTACTGTAATTCCTTAGAAGATTTTGTGTAGCTTTCTCTTCATTAGCTGATTCCTATTTACTCTGGTTAATTATGTTGTATCAAGTGTGACCTTGCAAAACATAATAACTGCAATTTCATACTTGCTAGCAAATGTGTATCTAAAGTTCGATTTAAAATATAATTAGAATTAAGGTAGAAAGGTCCCAGGTGAATTGCTAGAACTTAGACTAAAATGTTTTCTTTTACATTTATTTGCTCATTAAACATATCTATCAGGCAATTACTCTTTTGGCCACTTTATACTATATATATATATATATATCAGAAAAAGAAAATTGAAGTAAAACATATAAATTTAGATGCTTTATGAATATTGTACTACCCTATATTTTAGATTTATACACTTGAGAAAATTATCAAGCAAGACAAGTATAATATTTATGTGCAACAAGAAATGATTACCTCATGCAAGAACTTATTTTTTTGTTTGTTTTTTGTTTGTTTTTGTTTTTTTTTGTTATTTCGGGCCACACCCATTAGATGCTCAGGGGTTACTCCTGGCTAAGCACTCAGAAATTGCCCCTGGCTTGGGGGTACCATATGGGACGCCGGGGGATCAAACTGCTGTCCTTCCTTGGCTAGCGCTTGCAAGGCAGACACCTTACCTCTAGTGCCACCTCGCCGGCCCCATGCAAGAACTTATGCAGTGATGTTATGTAGTGTTCCATTTTACAAAATACAGTGTTCAAAACTGATAGAATATTGTATCATAGGGGCCCGAGAGATAGCATGGAGGTAGAGTGTTTGCCTTGCATGCAGAAGGATGGTGGTTCGAATCCGGGCATCCCATATGGTCCCCCGTGCCTGCCAGGGGCGATTTCTGAGCATAGAACCAGGAATAACCCCTGAGCACTGTCGGGTGTGACCCAAAAAGCCAAACAAACAAACAAAAACATTGGATTATAATCTGGCAAGATAATTTAACAGGTAGGGAGGGCACTTACTTTGAAAGCAACCAATCAAGATTTGATCATTCACACCACTTATATTCTCATGGACCTCATCTGCAATGGGTAAAGAGGCAGGACCAAGGTAAGCTCTGAACACTGTCGGGTTTGTTCCTTCAAATAACAACAACAAAACTTAGAAAATAAATGATCTTAAGACACAACTAAAATTATCCTTATCAAAACTAATTGTTGAGAATAGAAAAAAAATTACTTGCATTGCACAATGCAAAATTGTATTTGATCTTCAACACTACACATGATTGGTTCCCTGAACACTTAATGAATGAGCCCTGAGCAAAGATCTAGGAGAAAGTTAAGTCCTGAATGCAGCTTTATCTGGCCTTCAAACAAACAAAAATAAAATTAATTTATTAGCAAAAATCAGATGTTGTTTTAGATTAGGGTGGTTTGGAGAGACAAAACTAATTTAAAAAGTTTCCATAATATTTTCAATTATTTCTTAAAATGTTTGTCATAAGAAAAGCATTTTATTATTGCTTTCTATAAAATGTAACAGTATATTCATATTTATTTTTATTATTTTATTATTTTGGGAATGTGGTATGCACTGCACGAGCCCTGCACCCAAGAGGCTGGGATCAGGGAATCACATAGGATAAAAAGTTTAAAAACAAGTTGCCTGCATGCAAGTCAAGCATCTTAACCATTTAATCTCTACAGTCCAATTTTTATTCAGTATAAAAAATTAGATAAAATAATGATCTACTCTAATGTTAGAAAGAAAGTAACCATATATAATGTATTATACTGCTATTGTACTATAAGGTCAGTTTATAAAGCAATTACCATAAAGTCACTTTTGCTGATTTATATCATTTGGTAATTTGAGGGCATCTATAATGTAATGATTTTTAACATTTCACATACTTCTATATTTCACTTACCCATAGTTCACCATGTTTTGTTTTCCATATTTTAGCTCATATAATAGTAATTTAAAGTGCTTTGGAAGTGTAAAACTTTCTAGATATTTTCTTAAGTTTTCAGTCTTGAATAGTATGTCTCATTATTCTGTAATATTAACACACTTCAGCTTAACTTTGGGTCAAATTTATATATTTCATTATTTTGTAATAATAGTAATTTTATTCAATAAGGAGAGTGAGTAGTGTGTGTATGTGTGTGTAATTATTTTGTAGAGTTAAATATTTGAACTAAGAGTTATGTATGCCAGAATGCAGAAGTCATATAATACTTTGAAACAAACATTTCTGGTTACCATTTAAAATTAGAATTGAATGTATGTGTCTTAAATATATCACAATAAATATGCTTCTCAGTGTAGACAAACCAAGCTATTAATGAGTAAGATGATTATGATAAAAAGGAGTGTAGGTAGTGAAGGATACGGGTTATGATTTCTTATCTATTTTAACTTCTCTCTTACATGGGAAAATCATAATAACTGCAATGCTCAAGATATACTGCAGCCAGTTTTTTTTAAGTTTTATATCACTAATTTGATTATGGTTATAATGCTACTTTTCAAACTTTCCTTTATTTTCAATTTTGTAAGAAGGAGATAGGGGAATTCTATTCATACTTGATTCTCTGTGCATTCTCTCTATTATTGGTACAGAGTAAAACTCACTTCTCCAAAAACATTAGAAAGAAAGAAAGAAAGAAAGAAAGAAAAAGAAAGAAAGAAAGAGAGAGAGAAAGAAAGAAAGAAAGAAAGAAAGAAAGAAAGAAAGAAAGAAAGAAAGAAAGAAAGAAAGAAAGAAAGAAAGAAAGAAAGAAAGAAAGAAAGAAAGAAAGAAAGAAAGAAAGAAAGAAAGAAAGAAAGAAAGAAAGAAAGAAGAAGGAAGAAGAAGGAAGGAAGGAAGAAAGAAGGAAGGAAGGAAGAAGAGAAGAAAGAAAGAAAGAAAGAAAGAAAGAAAGAAAGAAAGAAAGAAAGAAAGAAAGAAAGAAAGAAAGAAAGAAAGAGAAGAAAGAAAGAAAGAAAGAAAGAAAGAAAGAAAGAAAGAAAGAAAGAAAGAAAGAAAGAAAGAAAGAAAGAAAGAAAGAAAGAAAGAAAGAAAGAAAGAAAGAAAGAGAAAGAAAGAAAGAAAGAAAGAAAGAAAGAAAGAAAGAAAGAAAGAAAGAAAGAAAGAAAGAAAGAAAGAAAGAAAGAAGGAAGAAAGAAGGAAGGAAGAAAAGAAAGAAAGAAAGAAAGAAAGAAAGAAAGAAAGAAAGAAAGAAAGAAAGAAAGAAAGAAAGAAAGAAGGAAGAAAGAAGGAAGGAAGGAAGGAAGAAAGAAAGAAAGAAAGAAAGAAAGAAAGAAAGAAAGAAAGAAAGAAAGAAAGAAAGAAAGAAAGAAAGAAAGAAAGAAAGAAAGAAAGAAAGAAGAAAGAAAGAAAGAAAGAAAGAAAGAAAGAATAAAGAAAGAAAGAAAGAAAGAAAGAAAGAAAGAAAGAAAGAAAGAAAGAAAGAAAGAAAGAAAGAAAGAAAGAAAGAAAGAAAGAAAGAAAGAAAGAAAGAAAGAAGAAAGAAATTCAGGAACAGTCAAGGTCATGCCTACTAGAATGCACTATCAAGGTATTCATCTTCAGAATGAGTTTGGAGTTTCCATTACTGTTTTTCTTTTTTTGAAGGATGAGAAAACTCTTTAACTCTGGATTTGTTAGTCCACCATACCTTTAAACATTGAATGAAAGGGGCCAGATAGTACAGTGGCTGTGGTGTTTGCCTTTCACTCAACTAACTTAAATTTGATACTTGCCACTATATGTGGTCTCTGTAGTACTGCTAGGAGTAATACTTGAGCTCAAACCAGTAGTTAGCATGGAAACATGGGAGGTATGACTTTAAACAACAAAAATTTGAGTGTAAATGCAAAATGCATGAATATACTGTGATGAGTTTCAGAAGTAAAAAAAATTACTGAGCCATGACTTATTCATCAATAAATGATTGCACATTTATCAATAAGTGAACTGAGTCAGGGATGGTGGGCAAGTGTTCTTTTTTTAAAAAAATAATATATTTATTTAAGCAACATGATTAAAAGCATGATTGTAATTGAATTTTATTTATAAATAGAAACCCCCCTTTACCAGTGCAATATTCCCACCACCAATACCCCCCATCTTCTTCCTCTCCCACCCATGCCTGTATTCGAGGTAGACATTCTACTTCTCTCACTCATTAACATTGTCATGATAGCTGTTAGTGTAGTTATTTTTATCTATTTAATATTTTTACTTAATGCAATATGTTTTATAAAGTTATTCATCATTTTAGAGATAAAATATTTCTGGTACTAATCCCAAAGCCAGTATTAACCTCCAATGTTCTCAGAGTCTATCACATTACCCCACCCTCAACCCCTTCCTATTTTATCATCATAATAAACACCTTTTAGAGATTAGTTGCTCAAGTTTAGGCCTCATGATATCATTTTTGCTGACCTGTAGTTTAAATATTTAACTCTGTTCTTTCTTAACAACACCAATGCCCCTGAGTTTCTTTGTCCTGGATTATTATGATCATTGTTTATTTTATTAAATACAATTTTAAAATAAATTCTGTTGGAATCCTCTCCATTGTCTCTCTTTCACTTTCCTTGAAAGTATGAGTTAATCTACAAACCTATTTTCCATTGTTAATTAGATCTTGGGGTACAGGCAGAAATGTTCTTTTGTTCTGAGACTTAAAGTAAACTGTAATTATTCTACAATAATAAATGTATTGTTAAATATTTTCTACTCATGTCATCCAACCCTGACATACTATTGTAGATATAAATTAACCTGACACTATAAAAAGACAGGAAACACAATTTTATAAAATATCTATTTATTAATTTTTATTTTGACAGGATTTACAATTTAAACAAGCTACTAATAAAAAATTGTGTGCACATGCATTTAAATGCATTTTAAATAGTTCTTCATTAGTACTATAAATTCCAGAATAAAATAAAATTTTCATTATAATTTCTACTTTTTAGTTTATCTGAAAGACCAATATTTTGATTCATACTTAAATAAAATATATTTTTCTGATAAATATTAATGAATTATTTTAAACATTCAAATGTTTAGATGAACTTTTAAGGCATTGTACAAAATGTATTAAGTCAGATCAGAAAAATACAATTTGATATAATTTCACTTAAAACTATTCTTTAAGCAACAATGAAAAGAAATCAGATTTATAGTTATCAGAAGCAGAAGATAGTAAAATGGATGAAATATTAAAGGAAGGTGTTAAAAGTGCAAAATTCTACTTATAACATAACATAATTCTATAACTACTAATTGCACTGCTTTATTACACATAGCAAGCTTAATAAATGTCTAAAGATTTCATTTAAATAATGATTTTTCTAGTTGAATCTATATGAGAAGATGATTGTGACATGTATGGATAAATGTCCAATTTATTTTAAAAATTTCTTGAAGGAAATTGAAAGTCACACCTAGCTGTGTTCAGCGATCACTCTTGGAAGTGCTCAGGATTGAGATATGGTGTTGAAAACCAAACTCTGTCTACTATACTCAAGAAAACACCTTATTTGCAGTAATTTCTAGCTCTAACAACTTAAAAATGTATGAAACTACTTTAACTCAACAGAATATCAAAATTCAGATAAAGTTATGAGAATAAATATCGACATACAAAAGTAATTTGTTTGTTTTTGGGTCACATTTAGCAGCACTCAGGGGTTACTCCTGGCTCTACGCTCAGAAATCGCTCATGAAATTTTTCTATACATGGATGTACCTGGAGTCTATCATGCTGAGTGAAATAAGTCAGAGGGAGAGAGACACACACACACACAATAGTTTCACTCATCTATGGGTTTTGAGAAAAATAAAAGTCAGTTTTGCAACAATCCTGAGACAAGGAGAGGACAGCTGGAACTTCCAGCTCACTTCATGAAGCTCACCATAAAGAGTGGTGAGTGCAGTTATAGAAATAACTACACAGAGAACTACCATAATCATGTGAATGAATGAGAGAACTGGAAAGCCTGTCTGGAGTACAGATGGAGGTGGGGTGGGATGGAGGGAGATTTGGGACATTGGTGGTGGGAATGTTGCACTGGTGAAGGGGGGGTGATCTTTACATGACTGAAACCTAATCACAATCATATTTGTAATCAAGATGTTTAAATAAAGATATTATTAAAAAAAAGAAACCGCTCCTGGTAGGCACAAGGGACCATATGGGTTGCCGGAATTTGAACCAACATCCTTCTGGTAAACGCCCTACAGCTGTGCTATCTCTGGCCCCACAAAAGTAATTTTTAAGTTGGAATTTTTTAAGAATATGGGTGAATTGAATGTGATCATTTTGTTAAATTCTCTCTTTATATACATGAATATATATAAACAGACATACATATGTTGCAAATATGTAAGGAAATTCTGTGGAGTTATGTAAGTAGAGTTTAATTTTCAAAGTTGGTTATTCCTGTCCCTTATTCAACTTGTATACATATACATAAAATTTACATATTACTATTTGTAAACGTGACATACTAAACTATTCAACTGAAAAACAGCAACTATTCAATAAGGATAAATAAAATTTAAGGATATGGTTTAATATTGATAACCTTTATATGGAAGAACTAATTTAAAGGAAAATGGGAGATTACTGTATATAAGTGTTTATGTTTTGTTTTGGAGTCACACATAGGTACATAGGTCTTGCTCCTGGCTTTGTGGGGCTTTATGTGGTTGATTACAAGGCAGGTTCTTCACCTTCTGTAATTTTTCCCTACTCCAAATATGACATTTTTTTGTTTGTACATATTTGAACTCTTTTTCTCTTTTTAGACATAGGTATTTTATGATAATGACAGTAAATATATATATATATATGTATATATATGATATAATTTAAACCCAGGAAGCCTAAACTGCCCATTGAAAAGCTATACTTTTTTAGTAAAATCTTAAATCTTTAATATTTGATACTAGGAATCAACCTAGTAATACTGTGGGCTATTTCCAAAAACCCACATCATGTGACTAAGGAACTATGAGAACTAAATATTATGTGTATGGTGATGCAATATTCTGACTGTATTATCAATTAGTTGTATAAGTACTCCTTAAAGAAGTTTATAAAAATTTAAGAGGCCATAAAATATGATGTATTTACATGCTATGTTTTAATTACCTTAGTATTGGATATACTCAGCCAATAATAGGTGACAAAATAACCTACTTTTTAGAATATTGTTTGAAATGGTTTTTCCTTTGTCTGTTTTTGGGTCATACTTGGTAAGCTGAGCAATCGCTCCTGGCTTGGGGGACCATATGGGATGCCTGGGATTGAAACGAGGTCTGTCCGGGAGTAGCCGTGTGCAAGGCAAATGACCTACCACTGCGGTAAAGCTCCAGCCCCTGAAATGGCTTTTAAAATGCAATATAATTGAAATGAAATCACACAGTATGAAATACTTTTCCTGAGCATACTAATATGATAAAAGATTTTCCAAGAAGGAGATCAGTGAAATCATATTTTAGAAAATGTAAATGATTCAAAACCCTGAAGGTCACATATCTAAAATTCGAAGCATGTTTTACTTCACAGATAATTTTAAAGCAAGAATAGTCAAAAGTATAGTCAGGTAATTCAAATTTTTCTTATATCAGAAGCAAAATAGCTAAGATGTAAAAGTGGTTTTATTTGAACTTCACATGAAGTTACAAAAAGTTAAATCTCATATTAACAACTAATAAAAATTCATTTTAAGTTACATCTTGAAAATTTAAAAATACTTCTGGGCCAGAGTGATAGTACAGCAGGTAAGGTGATTGCCTTGCCTGTGATTTATCCAAATTCAATTTCTGGAATCCTATAATGTCTCTTGAGTCCACAAGACAAGATCTTAAGCACAGATCTAGAAATCGCTTGGTGTGACCCAAACAGGCCACCCTCACCAAATAAAAAGAAAAATATGTAATATGACAGAGGATTACATGCTAATAATGAGAAACATATTACATATTATTTCAAAACAGATCTTCTTTATTAGAGTTTTAAAGAATGCCTTAAAGTTTCTATATTCCAGTTGCAAAAAGTCCATTTGTAGGAAATTATTTTCTGTTGTTTGTCACTGTCTAACAACTTTGAAGTAGGATGTGATATTGATAATGTAATTATTAGCATTTATTATATCTTGCTAATCCACAGACATTCATGTAATTTTCATAGGATAATATCTTCTATATAAATGTTATATTGGTACCTATCTAATGGTCTCTGTGGATAATATAAAAGATTTTAAACCTTTCAAAGTGAATGGAAAAAGCATAGGTTTTCAAAACAGCAATTCTAAAAATCATGTTGCAGCATAACTTCAACATCTAAAAAAATATTCTTTGAACAATATACAAATATACATATTTGATAATGTTACACAATGTCCATATACTTGAATTATCATTGTGTTCATTTTATTTTGGTTTGTGTAATATTCATAAAGCTCTTAGAAGAAATTTGAATTCTAACTCCCATTAGCATCACGTGTAGCTTTTGGGATAAAATTTAACTGTTGGATGGAGGAGGGTTGGTACTCTATGATAAATATGTGATGAGAAATGAACAGTGTTACAGAGATGAAATATTTACTCCAAAAATTTATCCTGAAAATAACAAACAAAACTAAAACTATTGTGTTAACTACATTTTCCAAAGAACAAAATTTACTCAATTGTATTAGATAGTTTGAGTTTGATAAAGTAATTCATTAAGAAAAACATGGATGCATTAATTTACCTTTCAGATTGGAACCAAAGTACAATCTTCAAAGATAAAGATTGATTCTATTATTTTAGTGATTAATTTTTTCACTAACTGCATTGCTCTTAGGAGATGATTTCTCATTCACATAGACCTTTCTATTTATTGTCTAAACATCATGCCTATATTTTCATGTAAAAAATCTTAAAAATGTTACTTCCTTACAGACACCTTACTCTTTCAGTCTATCTCATATAAAATTTTTTCATACAATATTGAAGTACTGATTTTCCACTTTAAATATAGAATTAATTACAGATATTTTATTTGAATTTACTTGTATAAGATCTAATTGCCATATCAGAACAATGATAGTTTTAATCAAGTTGTTTTTTAATTAGTTGAATTGACACCTAAAGAGTATATTTCATATATATATTTGAATTATTTTTATAATATCATTATATTTGTATATAATGATATGTATAATGATATATGATATCATTAATCTAATGATAGGAGAGATTCTACAAGTGTTAGGATACTGGTCTTTAAGTTAAGTTTCACCACCAGGATCACATGTAGGAGAGCAATACCAAGATCCTTGGCACCTGAAAATCCAAACAGTACTGTCCTTGAACCTTAGTATTGAAATACAAAGAAGCTGGGGTTATAGTGGTTACTCCCCCAGTCCCTGAGTACCACAGGAATAGTTTTATAAGTAATAAATATATCATGCATTTAACTATATACCAAACAAAACCAAAATAACAAAAGCTATAATAAATCAGATGCAATTTTATTTTATTTTATATATATTTTGGAAACATCTGGCAGTGCTCAGGGGTTACTCCTAACTCTGTGCTCAGAAATCTTCCTGACAGACTTTCACACTATATGGTCTGCACTGGATTGAACCTGGGCTGGCCATGTGCAAAGCAAACACACTACCTGCTATGCTATCATTCTGGTACCAATGGTGCAAACATTAAGGAAAAAAGACAAAATAACTTCTTTGAATTATTGAGAGTTAAAATGTTGCTAATTTCTCAGAGCACTTTCATAAATTATCTAATGAGAACATATGTCTTTTATCTTAGTCTGAGTTTATGTGTGCATGCCTATAGATCAACAAGTAGTTTGGTAGTACAAGTAATCTTTATAAGAAAACAGAAAATTAAACATCTTGATGACTATTTTATCATATAATTGGAAAGTTTATTTTATTTAATTTGTTTCATCAAGATTGCAAATATGAGTGAAATATAATGGCACTATTTCAACATAAGCATCATCGCTTTTACATTGAAAATGGTAAATAATTTTTTTTTTTGGCCACACCCTGTGACGCTCAGGGGTTACTCCTGGCTATGCGCTCAGAAGTTGCTCCTGGCTTCTTGGGGGACCATATGGGACGCCGGGGGATCGAACCGAGGTCCGTCCTAGGCTAGCGCAGGCAAGGCAGGCACCTTACCTCCAGCGCCACCGCTCGGCCCCCCCCTTTTTTTTTTTGATATAATTTTAATTCAGCATAAATTTACTACAGCCGAATGTTATTTAATTGGGTATATGTATATATATGTGTGTGTGTACATATATATATCATATATATGATGTATATATATAAACCATATCCTATTGGTTTTCTCATCTAGTAGGACTATTTGCTTCCACAGCATTGCATTGTGTAATTTTTTTTGAATTTTGGGCCATACCAGGTGATGCTCAGGGGTGCCTCCTGGCTATGCTCTCTGAAATAGCTCCTGACTTAGGGGGCCATATGGAATGCTGGGGAATAGAATCGTGGTCTATCCTAGGTCAGTCGCCTGCAAGGTAAACACCCTACTTATGATGGCTAGAACAATAGATAAATTGCCTTGCATGTAACTGACTCAGATTTGATCCACAGAAATGCCATACCACCCCCAAACAGGACAGAAGTGATTCCCCTTGTGTAGATCCAGTAATAAGTCCTGAGCATGTCCAGATGTGGAGCAAAAACCAAAAGCAAAAACAACAAAAGTAATACATTGTTACAAGCAAATTTGCCTAAAGGCTGATAAAAATTAGTGTCTGAAAGATAATTAGCATTTTCAATAATATTTACTTTTTATAGATTCTTCAAGAACTTGAAATGTAACAAATTATTAATTCACATATTTTTCCAGAATAATTATAGAGAGGTTTTAAATGGTCAATTAATAGAGTATGAAATAATTAAATAATTATACATTTCCATAAAAATGCATTTTATAACGTTTGTAAGAGTAACTTTTTGCTAAGATTTTATTCAACTTTGGTTAGAACTTTATAAAACATTTGCACTCATATACTGACCTCTGGTGGTTATTCAGTTTATAACTTGTTGGATAGTCACTAGTATTTCTAATGTATAGCAAAAATATATACTTTAATAAGAATGAATTTCTATTTAAATCTATGAACGGAATAAAATAATTTTGTTAGTTTTTTGAATTTTAAATATAGAAAAATAGGAAATACTTTGGTATATTATTACTTAATACAAATTATCTTTCAAAATGTACTATACATATAAAATCACAATTTATTTATTCTAATGTTTTAGAAAACGTTTTGCATGTTGTCGATATTGTTATTTATTCACACACATTATATTATAAAATCTCAGGGCATTGAAAATTGTTAATTCATAAATTATCTTTAGATAGAATAATTAAAATCTAATAAACGAATTACTATAACTTTAACAGTGTCTTAAAAATTTTGTAAAATCTTAGGAGGTAACATGAATGTGGGCAGTAGAGTTTCATGTTGTTAAAGCTGACCAAAACTGACCCGGACGAGGATTGGGGTCCGGGGTTGGAGATGCCCGAGCCCTGGAAGGAAGTCCAGAAATCAGGGAGGCCCAAGGTCCGAGGAAAGCCTTCTGCTCAATTGAGGAGACACATGCAATCACACATAGGTTTATTCCCTTTCCAGGATCCTGGGGTGTCACTGCAAGCTGGGAATTCCATCTTCAGTGAGACCCTGAGAATCCAAATTCACAAACATTTTTGTTTGTTTGTTCTTTTATTTTTGGGTCACACCCAGCAGTGCTCAGGGTTACTCCTGGCTCCATGCTCAGAAATCACTCCTGGCAGGCTCGGGGGACCATATGGGATGCCAGGATTAGAACCAATGACCTTCTGCATGAAAGGCAAACACCTTACCTCCATGTTATCTCTCCGGCCCCCAAATTCACAAATATTTAAGGCAGGGGTCTCAAACTAGCGGCTGTCGGGCCGTTTGCAGCCCTCTTATTCACGATTATTCGCTTACCAAATAATCGCAATAAAAATCACATTAGTAAGGAAAAAATCGCATTAAACATTAGCATACCCCGAGCAGTTCCGTTCGGGGTATGCAAATGTTTAATGCGATATTTTGCGATTTTTTTCTTACTAATGCGATTTTTTATTGCGAATATTCGGTATGCAAAATCCCATATGCGGCCCTGCCTCACCCCGACTTTTCCTCCTGCGGCCCCCAGGTAAATTGAGTTTGAGATCCCTGATTTAAGGAAATTCAAATGATAATGAGCATGATAATGAGCATACAGGTCAAAGCATTTTATATGTTTATACATTTTGAATCATCCAATGATTTTTTTTTTTATAAAAAAGGCACAATTTTTTGTCTGTTCAGCCCCTTTATAACATCATTTACTCCCAACTCCTAGGCTGATGGTATTAGAGATACAGGTTGAATCCTTCAGATGGTCTCCTAATCTACAGGGTGGAGAACCCGTCTGTTCACCCCCTTCATGATATCATTTTATCCCAACTCCCAAACTGATGGTATGCAGAGATACAGGTTAAATTCTTTAGGCCATCTCCCAATCCACAGGGTGGAGGACCCATTTTCTTGACAGCATATGATTGGAGCGATTAGGGAAGAGAGCCAGGGACAAAAACAATAATAGCATTAAACTAGATTTTTACCCTTATTCTATACCTATGTGTTATTCTATCTATACCTATGTCTATTCTATCTATGTGTCATTCCTTTTTAGTGACTGTGTGCAATTATTTCTCCCTAATCTTCAAGGGCCATCTGTCCTGTGCGTGGATCTTCTCTGTGAGGGTTAAGGTGTTCCCTTGTTGGAATGTAAGATGATTAGTTGGTTTCCCCTACCTTCAAAGTGTCTGGTAGAAAATAAGATGTCCTTACATTCCTTGAAATGTCCTTTGTGATTTATAGCCTGGTCTCAGGAATCAGCTGTCTCCTTGGGCCTAGTCTTTCTTACCTTGAAATTGCAGCCTATGACTAAATTTGCGATCCCAATTATTACTAAGAAATCACTATTCCTACTAAAACTGTGTTAAAACATCAAAAGTTACACACTGAAATCCAGAGTTAAAAAGCTACACCCCAAAATCAAAGTCACCTCTTTTCCAGACTCAACATCGTGAATATAATATTCCAAAAGAAAGGACTTATTTTAATTTGACAAAGTAGACTCTAACACACATGGATGCTAATTGTGGGTGGCTAGCTCTGCTGATTGAAATGTACTTAAAAACATGCACAACTCATTCTTGCCACTTTTTTATGACAGAATTGATTACTTTAAAGACTAAGTTTAAACTCGGGCCTTTAGTTATATACTTTATTTTAACAACATCAACAACAACAACGACGACAACAACAAAAACCACACATGGGGCCGGGAAGATAGCAGAACCTGTAGGGCTTTATCTTGCATAGAGCTGAGCCAGGACAGACCTAGGTTCCATTCCTAGCATCTCTATATGTTTCCCAAGCCTGCCAGGAGTGATTTCTGAATATAGCCATGAGTAACCCCTAAGCGCAGTTGCCAGGTATGATTCCAAAACAAAAATCACAAACAAAAAACAAAAAATTACTTTATTTTACATATACTAAAACAATCTTATTGTCAATAGAATCTTCCCCATCCTTCAAAAAAACAACACAGATCTTCAAGTTTCCACAATGGACTGAGATCCTATATTTACCATTTTATGCACAGAATTTTTTATCAATATGATTATTAATTAAATTAATGACATAACACAAGTTTATTCTAGTGTATACACATTAAGAGTACAATGACTTGCCTTTTCAAAATAAATGCTACCATACACAGACTCCCCTAATTGTCTATGCATTGATAATAATTTCTATATCTCCATTAAAGGTGCAATTTAGTAGGCTCATTATATAAATTTTTTGATGTGAATAGCTGGTACCCCCACGAAATTTCATGAAAAGGCCCACTGTGTAGTTTTCACCCCTGCATGGAGAGTTCAAGAAATTCCAAAGAGATATTTTTGAAATTTGTGTGATGGTACTGACATTATATTTCCTTGATATTATTAGGCCTAAATATTATTTCTCCCTTCTATATTTACAGGTCAATATATGGCCTCAATTAAATTTTCAAATACCAAGCAAACCAAGACAATTTTCTTCTCTCTGTCAGCCATATTTACATCAAAAAGCCTGGTCAGAAACTTAGCTCTGTGTCATTTGAAACTTCTTGCCAGGTACAAAATTTATATTTCTTTGACCTGTCTCTCTCTTACTCAAAAGCAACTTTCCTGCCAAGTCTGAGAGAACCTGATAGACAAGTTTAGATTCCAAAGATTCAGTCAAGAATTTCTGCTTATTGATATGCTAACTTTCTCCCTTCTAACTCTCAAATAGAGCCTTTTCACCTGTGCTGCCTAGTCAGTTAGTTTTATGTATATCCAACAGGTCTACTGCTAATGTTTCTGTTTTACTAAACTCCCTCCCTTTATCAATGTGGAAATTCCTCTCATACTATGGCTGACATTTTACCCCTTAAATACTCCTAGCTTGGAGAGTAAATTTGAAACACTTTTGTCAGAACGTGTTTCCCTATTCATTCATTGTGTGGTCTCATTTTCTTTATATTTTATCCTATGCTGGCTTGTGCATCCCATTCCTCTGAAGCAGATTCATTGAAATCCTCTGACACTGTTGGACTGAAGCTAGCTGGCAGTACCTAATACATTGTAAGATTCTGTCCACCCAATATTGTTAACCCTGACATAGCTCTCTATTTACCTCTGTGAATAAATGAGTCCAAAGGCTCATTATCATTTAGCATTTTCTGTTCTTCTTGACTTTGCCTTTCCCAATCTCATTTTTGAAATAAATTGTTCAGTATTGTCTTGATCTTTCTAACTTGATACACTTAGCATGTAATCTTATCTGTTCTACCCACTTTGTAGCAAAAATTAAGATTTCATTTGTTTTTTTGCTTTGAGGGGAGTTAGACTATACCTGTCAACTTCCATGCTTTTTTCTGGCTCTATGTTTAGAATTATGTACTGGTGGTGCTTGCAGAGGTCATGGGGGCCATATGTACTGCTGGATATACAATCCTCCTCTGAAACCTCAAAGCGAGTACCCTACCCCTTGTACTGTTTCTCCAGACCTTATATTTTTCGCTAAAGCTAACTAGTATTCTACTCATATAATTTCTTGAAATCTTGGTCTTGGTCATATTGTGTGCTGATGAGCTTTTAAAATATATCTTCAAATTCAAGCTATGCTTCTTGATTTCCTTTAAATTGGAATTGTTTTTTAAATTTATTCTCCACATTTAATGATTCAGACTATTTATTATTCTTAAGGGCATTGAAAATGACAACGGGAAAAAGAGCAACCATCTACATAAATAGTAGGTATGCTTGCGGAACTGCCCATGTCCATGGCGCTATCTACCAAAGAAGGGGACTCCTGACCTCCACAGGCAAGGAAATTAAAAACAAAGAAGAGATACTGCATCTTTTATCGGCTCGACTCCTACCCAAAAAACTGGCCATAGTTCACTGTCCTGGTCATTGAACAGGCAAAGAGACTGTTGCATCCATGAACCGAAGAGCTGATGAACCGGCAAAGGCAGAGGCATCCCGCACGGGGAGACCCCTGTGCTTGCTGTTACTGAACCCGACAACCTCCCTCCAGTATCAACTGTAGACTTCCTTCTTTCTGACAAAGTACAAGATGTCAATCAGTATCTGCAAACTCTTCACCAACTCACCCACCTAGGGGCCAAAAAAAAGATGGAGCTAATTAGAGAATGGCCCTGGGCACCCAAACCAGAGAGGCTAAAGAAAATGGCTGAAAAAATTGTAAAATCCTGCTGACCCTGTCAACTGGTAAATGCCTATTCTACCAAAATGGGAACCGGGAAGAGACTGAGAAGAAAGAGACCGGGCCAACATTGGGAGATTGATTTCACTGAAATCAAGCCTGCCAAATATGGACTAAAGTATTTGCTAGTCTTTGTAGATACATTTTCAGGATGGGTGAAAGCTTACCCATGCAAGAAGGAAACAGCCCAGGAGGTGGCTAAGAATATATTAGATGGCATCTTCCCCTGGCTTGGCTTCCTCAGGTAATTGGGTAAGAAAATGGACCTGCTTTTATGGCCCAGGTAAGTCAGGGATTAGCCAAGACCCTGGGGATCAATTAAAAACTGCATTGTGCATATCATCCTCAAAGTTCAGGGCAGGTAGAAAGGATGAATAGAACAATTAAGGAGACTCTAACCAAATTATCTCTAGAGACTGGCGTTGGGGACTGGATCACCCTCCTACCTTCAGCCCTCTTCAGGGCAAGAAATACCCCCTTGCCTTCTTTCTGTGAATTAACCCTCTTTAAAGTGTTGTTTGGCACCCCACCCCAGTGTGAATGCTTTCTGAATCTTATGATGTTTTCTCTCACCCTTCCACTCCCCTAGCAGCTCGGGTGGCCTCCATCACTGCCCTACAAAGCCAAGTCAGGAAGAAACTCAGATAGGCATATGAACCCAGAGAACTGACGGTGCCTCACCCCTTCAAGCCAGGAGACCAGGTCCTGGTGAGACGGCACCACTCACAGACACTAGAGCCTGGTGTAAAGGGCCTTATGTCATCCTTCTGATCACTCCGACTACTTTTAAGGTGGACGGCATTAATTCCTGGATTCACACCTCCTATCTAAACCTGCCCCTGCTGATCTCAACCATGATGAGTGGAAAGTGGAGCGCACTGAGAATCCCCTCAAGATTTTGGTCCGGTGGGAACACTCCAGCCCTGCTGTGCTCATTGACTCTGAAAATGCTCCTCCTGGCACTTGCTGAGGAGGACTCAATCAGGCCGTACACCCGGATGAACTGGTAAAAAGACTATATGGAAACCCCTGTGACTGCAAGGAGGGCTATCAACTCAACAGTAGGCTTCTGTACACTCGACAAGTAGACTGTGGAACTAGAACTGCTTACCTCTAGTCCCCTACTTCTTCCCATGTGTGGGGGGGGAGCCGGAATGGGTGTGTAAAGCAAAACCTCGGCCTCTGCCTCCCTCTTTGGGGGGACAATGCCCTGCTGGATGTGTGGAGCTTGATCAAGTTCACTCCCGGTGTGATAGGGAGTATCAAGAGTGTACCAAAAATAACAAGGCATATCTAGTGGCCAAGCTCACTGAGACTTATAGGGGGAGCATGGGAGGGGAATAGACAGTTAATAGTCATAAGTCCCTCTAGGGAGCTGTGAGTTGCATGGCCCAAGTGGGAGACTTGGTCTGCTGGCCCTTAAAGGTGCCCGTTCACATCTCGGATGGGGGCGACATCCAGGGAAGAGAGAAGGAGACCATAGACTGGACTACAAAGGAGGTGGAGACCCTAATGCCTAAGTGGCCCCAGCATTCATCCCTTCGAACCCAGATGCCTGCTGAAAAATTAAATCTGAATATTCAGGACATCCTAGAAGAAACTCACAAACTTCTTAATTTCTCTAACCCTTCTTTAGCTGCTGATTGTTGGCTTTGTATAAAGATGGGGGAAAATTGGCTTCTGGCTGTTCCTGTCTTACTAGGTAGTCTAACCGTTGCTTCTTTTAGTTGTACTTATGTCAAACCCTTTAAGGTAGTCCCTTTTAGCTTTGAATCGTCTGTTTGCTATTCGCATGATGGCACCAAATCTGTAGACCTGGGTCAGGAAGGAGCTGCTCAGTGCTCAGAAATCCTACCTGCCCCCCCCAAGCCCAGGGTGCTTATCTTTGGGATGTGTCTGGATATGTGGGGGAAATTGGCTTACTCTCTTTTAACCCAAAACTGGACTGGAATTTGTGCCCAGGCAGTATTACTTCCCAACATTGACATTATCCTGGGGACAAAACCCATCCCTCTGCCTAGCATAGATCTCTTAGGCAGCACTCATTGGTCTTGGCCCTACTGGAAGGGCGCAGGGTAGCAGGTGGATTGGCGACTGGGGGAGCAGGGCTAGCAATATCAATAGACATGTATAACAGACTCTCGCAATAGTTAATTTCAGATGTGAAGATGGTATATAAATCTATTAATGATCTGTAGGACCAGATTGACCCTCTGGCTGAAGTTGTATTACAAAACAGGCGAGAGTTAAATTTAATCTTGGCAAAGAAAGGAGGGCTTTGTGTGGCCTTGCAAGAAAAATGTTGTTTCTATACTAACAAATCGAGAGTAGTGCGAGACAGAATCAGACACTATCAAGAGGAGCTGGCCAAAAAAAAAAGGAGCTATTAGACGGTCCCTTATGGTCCTTATGGGGTGGGATTCTCCCCTATCTAATACCCCTACTGGGGCCCCTTTTGGGCCTCTTACTCCTGGTAGCCATCGGGCCATGCATAATCAATCGCCTCACTACATTCATTTGGGCTCAGGTTGGGGAAGTCAAGCTCATGGTATTAGGCCAACAGTATCAAGAGTTAGCTCACGCAGGCAATTATGACCAGAAATATCAGGAGATGGAGGCCCCTTATAACAATGGCTTCTAGGATTAAAAGCCTTACTACAAGAAGTGGGGATTGAAAAGGGAAGTCAAGAACTAGTTACACTAGCCCCCACTGCTTTAGCTCCTGGAACTTAAAGATCAGGTTGTATCTAACCCTTTTTGCCCTTATAAGGAACTTATACTACCTCAGCGAATGTTATGCCCTTACTACCTCAGCGGATGTTATGCCCTTATAAGGAACTTATACTACCTCAGCGAATGTTATGCCCTTACTACCTCAGCGGATGTTATGCCCTTATAAGGAACTTATACTACCTCAGCGAATGTTATGCCCTTATAAGGAACTTGTGCTACCTTAGAATGTCTTAGCGGATGTTATTACCTTATAAGGAAATCATCTCTACTCCCTCTCCCCCCTCCCCTTCTTATGGGTATATAAGGATGAACAAAGAAAGCCACGTGGTCCTTTGCCTCTGTTCGATTCTGGACAGGCACTGGACGCTGGCCGGCCAGAATAAAGAACTCACTTGCGCTTTTGCCTGAGTGACTGTCTCTTCATTTTTATTTGTCAGTGCAGCATCTGGACTACTGAGCCTTACAGTATGCAAATTCATAACTTTTATGTAGTTCAGCTAATTTTTGTATGCTTGTTCCTTTTCATAACTATTCCTGGTAACTAATTTAAACCCTTTGTTCTATTTTCCATCTATTGTGAAGTGATATAAAGAAATTTCGGGCCCGGAGAGATAGCACAGCGGCGTTTGCCTTGAAAGCAGCCGATCCAGGACCAAAGGTGGTTGGTTCGAATCCCGGTGTCCCATATGGTCCCCCATGCCTGCCAGGAGCTATTTCTGAGCAGACAGCCAGGAGTAACCCCTGAGCACCGCCAGGTGTGGCCAAAAAACAAAAAAAAAAAAAAAAGAAATTTCATATACATATATACACATATATAATTTACATTTTATATATCACTTTAAAACTGAAATTTACCTTAAGTTTTGTCTAATTCAACTTCCAAAAATTTTTTCTACAGCTGTGAAAAAAATAGGTTAAGTAAGATTTTATGGTCAATGACATCTGGAAAAGTATTCACAGAAAAGGAAGATTTTGTGGTCAATGACGTTTGGAAAAGTGTTCACAGAACTATATTTATTATCTGAATTGTTAGGCATCACCACAATCACCCTAGTCCTAATTTGGTACAAACTAAGAAATTTATAGAATATCACTATTATGTGTTCACAATTTATGTTCACTAACAATTAAAAATGAGATGGTCTTGATGTATTCCTACTTTAAACTTGAATTTAAACTAATTTAATTTTTTTTTCAGTTTTCTTGGGTTTAAATTTAAATTTTCTTAAAATTTGCTTATTTGTAACTGTGGGAACCAGAGAAGCACTTTTACAGTTTCAATATCTAATTTGATATCTAAAAATATTTCTTTAGGTTTTGATTTTTGAAAATAGAATTAAAACATTGAGTTCATTGTAAAGTAAATGGAATGATGATTGAAATGATATATTTTCACAATTTTCTTAGCTTTCCCACTAGAAAGACCTGTTAGATCTTGCATCTGCTTGTGCCATTGAGTCCTTATATTCAAATATATTCAAATATATCTTGTTCATCTAGATTTTTTGAGCCACAGCCTATGACTCTTAGGGGCTATTCCTGGCTATGTGCTCAAAAAACACTCTTGGCTCAGGGGACGAAATGGGATACTGGGGTAGGGGGTCAACCAAGGTCTGTCCTAGATTGGCTGTATTGGTATTGGTAAACACCCTACCACTGTGCTATCTCTCTGGCCCCTCATCTAGATTTGTTTTATTTTTTGAGAGATTAAGCTTACCGATCAATGTTTGCTCCTAGAAATTCTCAGGAACTATATAGTTTTGGGATCAAACTCAACCTTTTGAAAACAAAGTGATACTGGAGCATGTTGACCTAATTGTTCTAGCTCCTATTTATTTTAAATCAAATATTAATTTTAAATTTTATTTATTATCCTCTCATTTCATTTGCCAAACCTCTAGTTTACTACATACCAGGCTATATTATGGATCCTATATAAGGAATAGAGCTAAAAGCAACAGCCCTTGCCCTAAAAGATAAATCATGCAATTTGCTGCAACCTGGTTAGAATTTGAAGATATCATATTGAGTGAAGTGTAGCTAGATAAATAAGAACACACATTCTGTTTTTCTCTAAACAGAACACATTCTATTTTCACCCAAATGCACAAAGCTGACACCCTATTTATACCCCATTCCCACCAAAAACAAAGTTGTCCTCCTTCAAGTGGCTTGTAGATAGTTTGAAACCTGTTGCCCTGGACCCAACAGCACGAGCTGTTGAAGTAAACCAGAAGAAAAACAAATTCAGGATAATCTCATTTGTGGTACGTAAAATAAATGTATTGGAATTTTTTTGAATTTATAATATATTTCTTTGAATTTAAGTGTATTTTTATTTCTCATGTATAAAAATATTTTTAGATATAAAAATTAGCTTTATTTATACATTTATTTTTAAAAAATTTGAATCACCATTATTTACAAAGTTATTCATGACTTAGTATATCTTGAAGAGAAGCTCCATTAAGTTTTACAGAGCTGGGCATACTTAAGATAACTTGATAAGTCTCCTCCCATTTTTTAATATAATTTTTATTTTGATCATAGTGGCTTACATATTGTTGACAATAATATTTTAGGTACATATTTACATAAAATCAGGGGGGATTCCCATCACCAAATTGTCCTCCCTACACCTCGTTTTTGTCCTAACTCCCATATCCTCTTCCCTCACCCCCAGGGCTGCTAGAATATGTGGTCCCCTCTGTATCTAGCCTAGTACTTAGTAGTCTTGCACCTTTTGGTCCTGGTGCCTCCCTTATTTCCCCCTCTAACTGGGGGGAAGGACTAGCTAGTTAAAGTTACGGAATTTTGTTTGAAGAAGAGAAAAGTAATAAACTGGGGTAAAAGTCTAATATGCCGAAAACAAGCGGAATTCTTCTAGAGGCTTAAGTGTATTTCTTTATCTGTCTTTCTCATAAGGAGCACTCATTATCTATGCTAACATTTGATTCATGGACCACTGCCCCTTTATTCATTTTTTATTTATCTATTTATTTGGTTTTTGGACTACACCTAGTGACACTCAGGGGTTACACCTCAGTGTAACACTGGTGACACTCAGGGATTATACCTGGCTATGCACTCAGAAATCGCTCCTTGCTTGGGGGACCATATGGGATGCCAGGGGATCAAACAAAGGTTCGTCCTAGGCTAGCGCATGCTAGGTAGATGCCTTACTGCTTGCGTCACTGCTCCAGCCTCTCTTTTTTTTAATACTAGCTTAGGTGACTTTATTGACATTTTTAACTACTAAATATAAATTCATTGAAAATATTTTATCCTACTTGACTACTGTCTTTCAAGTATAGGTTTAATTAAACTACGTGCAATAAAAACATTGGCAAATTATAGGAGTTGCCAAAATGAAAACATTGTATCAATCTTCCTTCTATTATGGCCTTTTTCATATCTGTTTCCTCTAATAACTGTACTATGTTGTATCTATCAATAAAACCTAATGTAAAAGTTATTAATTTTTATCCCCTCTGTGATTATCTATTTGCCTAAATCTTCTGTATATATTTAGCTTCCACATCATGATTAACAATGGTAATCACATTGCTTTCAACACAGTATACATTATACCATTCAATTACTAAATACTAAAATTGCTAAACACTCATTATTTAATAATCAGTATAAATATTGATTGAAGAAAATAAACATTAAATTATAAACTAAATTTCACTTAGTTTCCATTTTATATGACATTATGTATACATATGTAATTAGAATCTTTTTATGTCATTCATGTTAATATAAATAAATAGTGGAACATAACAATAAGACATAGAAGTGAATCATGTTAATGTGTGTTCTAATTCTTTCTTCAAATACATATGAATTATGATAGAACTGATTGCATTTCAAGGATATGTAGAAACAATTTTAGTTGTTCAGTTTTAAACATGATGTATTGTTAAAAATATTAAGTGTAGTTATACATAAACCTTTTATCCCAGAAAAAGATAAATGTTTTGCTTTGTTTAAAGTAGGTTAATATATTTGCATATAAAATATGTGACTAACCTTTTATCCCAGAAAAAGATAAATGTTTTGCTTTGTTTAAAGTAGGTTAATATATTTGCATATAAAATATGTGACTATCTGTTAATTTTTATTTAAGGAGAGAATGATTTGAAATAAACATTTGGAAAAGTATTAGGATATTTGGCTATCATTTAAGAATTAATGTTTGTATTATGCATTTATCCTAATATCAATATTTTTCATTTAAATTACCTTTCTTTAACCAGACTGCTTGATGTTTATTAAAAATGAATTACCTAACAATGACACTGGATTAATTATTATGTTAAAGCAGCCCTAGGCTCTTGTTTATAAGCCCTCAAGTGTACTTTTCAGTAGCCTTTAACACTCAAAATTAACCAATTTTTCCCCTGCAAGCTGAGAATCATGTTTGTTGTTGAAAGTTTATAGAATTCAAAGTTACTACCAAGAAAATATTTTAATATTGACAATGTTTTATTGGGCAAGAAAAATTTGGACTCTCATTTTCTAATGCTAGTAAACAAATAGAATATTGTGTTAGGGGCCGGAGCGGTGGCCCAGTGGTAGGGCATTTGCCTTGCACGTGCTAATGTAGGACTGACCATGGTTCAATCCCCTGGCTTCCCATATGGTCTTCCAAGCCAGGAGTAATTTCTGAGTGCATAGCCAGAAGTAACTCCTCAGTGTCACCTGGTGTACTCCACCCCCCCCCCCAAAAGAAAAAAACTGTGATTACTACTATGGTAAGTAAAGGAGTCTGAACTTATAAATGGAAACAACTGGAAAAATAGTAGTGGAAAAATTATACTTGCCTTACAAGGATCTAACCTCAATTCAATACCCAGTACTCTATAGGGACCTCAGAACCTCACAGCCATAAACCCTGTTTACTTTATTAAAAGTAAGCTCTGTTCACAACTGGAGATGATGCATTACTAACTGGCTTATGGAGTCACCAGTAAAATCACTTCATCTTGATTACTATGTTATACTCTGCTTCTGTAATAGATTTAAATATTACCTCTCTCAGAAACACATTTTTGCCTTGTATTCTCACCTAATTAAATCCTGCTCAAGAATTCTAAATAGTTTTTATCGGAATTAATGCAGTTCTGTTCTGGTCAGTCACCCTTCCCAAGTCCAGCTGCTTCAAGGGAATGATCAATTTCATGTGGAAGCTACTTAATCGAAAGAACAAAATTTCAGTTATTTTTGGCTCTTTGAGATGTAGTGCAGTTAATTTGATAGATTGCATGAAAATAAATAGTTAGCATGACTCCAAAATTCAAATCATCCAAATTGTTGATGATATGACTGTCAGTATGAAGTATAAATGTTTTTCCTTTACAAAGCTAAATGATTATTATGATCATTGTAAAACAGAAATTGGTGAAAATATCATCTATTATCTATATTATTTTCAAGCAAAACTATATCAAGCGCTATAGCCTTATAGTGTGTGGTATGTGGAGTGTGTGTGTGTGTGTTTGTGTGTGTGTGTGTGTAAGGATGCAAGGGAAACTGGTTACATCTGGGGAAGGGGATATTGATTAAGAAACTGCTTTTGGAACATTGTATAGCTGAAACACTATCATGCAGGATTTTGAAATTCACAGTAACTCAAAGAAATAAAAATGAAAAACATGAAATCCCCTTTCCAGTAAGTAAATATTTACACAATTCATTTTCAACATAATTTAAAGTGATTCAAAATTTGCTAAACTGTATTAATGTAGACCAGGTTAATATTATAGTATTCAATTCTTGAGAGCATTGTTATTATTATTTTATTTATTTATTTATTTATTTATTTATTTATTTATTTATTTATTTAGGTATATGTGTCACACCTGGCAGCGCTGAGGGGCTACTCCTGGTAGGCTCAGGGGATCATATTGGATCCCAGGATTTAACCAGGGTCCATGCTGGGTCGGCTGTGTGCAAGGCAAATGACCTACAGCTGTGTTATCACTCCAGCCCCTGAGTTTTTACTTTTAAATGCAACTGCATAGTGATGAAGTATTAAAAAAACAATCTTATCTAGTGATGGCCACTGAAAATCTTAGTTCACTAAGGGAAATATTGATTTAAAATGTATATTTGTGGTTTATGAAATTATATAAAATAAATGTGGTACAAATATATTAGTCACTATGTGTTGTGATACAATTGAAAACTTAAGGATTATATAAGGAATATATTCATTACACTGTTGTCCCAGTTGCATATTAATACATTTACTCTCATTCACGAATATGGTAAAGAGCTATGACAGCACTTTTTTGCATCCTCACAGTTCCCAGGTTCTTCACTATTTTTACTGATGAAAATATTTAGCAAGAATGATTCTCAGATTTAAAATTAGGACATAGAACTATTTATTGTAAATTAGAAGAGAAAGAAGTTTCCAACAGAGAAAAAAAAATAAACTCCTGAGTATTGAGTATGGCTCTTTTTTTATTTTAGGTGTGTGTGTGCAGTGGATGGTGTGGCATGTTATAAAAAAATCAGGTTTTGCACTGGTGGTGGGAATGCCCCTGATTCATTGTCACTATGTATCTTAAATATTACTTTGAAAGTTTCATAATCTACTTTGTTCACTATAAAAATTAAAAAAAAATAGGTTTTGGGGCCAGAGAGATAACACAGCATGCAACACAAGTAGCCCCTTTATTAAGAAAGTATCTTCTGAAAACAAATGAGAAACCTCTGATACTTTTAAAACAACACAAAACCTCTTTCAGAGGTTTCTCATTTGTTTTCAGAAGATACTTTCTTAATATAGGGGCTACTTGTATTGCTAAAATAATATTAACACCTTGCATGCTTCTCTAGGTTGGTGAGGAATGTCTACTTAAAACCTTTTTGAGGGCCAGAATGGTAGTACCATGGTAGGGCATATATTTGCCTTGTAAGCAGCTGACCCAGGACAGACTCAGGTTTGATCCCTGGAATTCCATAATGGTACCCTGAGCCAGGAGCTATTTCTGAGCTCAGAGCTAGGAGTAACTTACCCTGAGCACTGCCTGGTGTGGCTCAAAACAAACAAATAAATAAAACAAACAAAAACAAACAAATATAAAGCTTTTGAATATATATTCCACGATATGCCTAGTAATTGTCCTTCTTTTAGTAACTCATGAGCCCAGATTTTGGGGCAGAATGTGTGTTTTGGGAAAGTTTACAACTCCACTAGTCTCAGAAATAACCCAGAAATTTGCAAATATGTTTCAAATGGGCAGCTAAAAATGAAACAGCTTGTAGAAAGAAACTGAAACTTCCTCTTTCAAATATTTCTAATATGTACTTTGTGATTCTCAAATTGTTTGAGAATATGAGAGGAAAAGTTAAATTTTTTTTATAAAAAAAGATTTAAGGAGATTACTTTTCACCTCTAGTTTAAGGTGATTTGGTAAGTCTGCTTTAGGAAACTTACATTTTTGCTGTATAAACTTATTCTCTTTTGTGAGTGACAGCATTTGCAATTTAAGTCCATCTGGAACACCTCAAGCATTCAATTCATTTATTAACTTATTACCAAGCTTGGCATATGAATCCTCAAACTATCAGTGAGGCAGAAAACTTAAATGAAATTAGATAAACAGACTTTTCTAGAACAGTATGCGTATTAAAGAGACCTTGCTTCTTCATTTTAGGAGTGTCCTTTTATCTCTTTGATGCCAGATTAGTATAAATTAGCTTTGTCTAAAGTTTGCAGCAGATTTTGACCACTGTACCTAAAATGAAACAAAATAACTGGTGTGACCAGAAGAGGGAGATCTTGTAAAAAATATTTGTAAAACAAGTTTCAAAGAATTCTGACGTTTATATTTATATCAGTTTTTTTTAAAGACCTAAACTTTCAGAAATTAACACTTTAAAGAATTGTTATTTTATTTTTGAAGATCATTTTGGCAAGAATGTGTAGTAGCCGTGCTACTGTTCCTAAATTATACATAAAACATAAATTAATATTATGTGTTTTAATTAATCATAAACATTTAAAACAAAGCAAATATTTTAAGGTTGTTTGTATCATGGGAACATGTTTTCAATCACTTTATTTAAATTTATTATTGTTTACAATAGAAAATTTATTATTGTTTACAATAGAAAATATATAAAAATTCTAAATTGGATAATTTAATATAAAAAAGAGAAATTTTTAAATGATAATTTAACAAGTCTTAGTTACAATATAGTAAGTAAAATGATACATATAAAGTCCTTTTGTGAATCTGAGCTATTTTACTCACGTTTTTGCTTTGTGTATTTGTCTTAACATCTGCCACAATTCTATGACTATTGATCTCTCATCTCTGTTTCTCTCTTGCTTTGGCTTGGACATTTGTAAGACATAAATGTGTGTATATGTGTGTATTTCAAAGTTGAATCATTAGTATTGTCTCTTGATAATTTAAAAATATGTGAAAACAACCACAGATGGGGAATTGATTGAACCACCTGGAGAGCTTCAGTTGATTAATTTGTGACATGATATGAGGAGAAGTTTGTCACTAATTATTATTAATCTTTTCTTACAATCAACTCATAAAATCTCAAAATTGGCATATTTGCTGTGTGTAATGTCATAACACTTGTAAATATGCATAGGGCCAGAAAAAATGTGTTCCTCTTTAATTTGTAAAGATCACAAAACAAAAAAAAATTATCACCAAATGTATTTTTAGTTTTTGTCCATTGTGTATGAACATGTTAAATTATCTAAATAATACATTTTTGGGTAAGTTACTATATTCATCTCCATTATTGTAATTATTATAACTGCTAAAAATAATATAAATTATATAATTAAATAAATTTCTTCAAATCTGGCTGTTATAAAACCTTCATGCTAATCTTCATGTTGATCTCAAATTAACAGCAAAAAACATTTTTGTGTTTCCATGGTCAAAAATATTTATCCTCCTCTTGCCAAGGAAGCTGCAGACTCATTTTCTCATGGTACAAAATTTGGAGGGACACTACAGTAAGAGGTTTGTGATGTATCTAGCAGTGCTCAGGACTTGTTCACTGTTTAGGGAACTCTCCTGTTGATATTGTGAAAACCATTTGCAGTTTTACTATTTGTAGTTGTAGCAAGGATCAAACCATAGTAGTACCATTTGGGGGTGGGGGAGATAGTAGCCTTGCCTCTGGATTAACTCTCTGGTTCTTGGTTCTTGGTTAATTCTGGTTTCTGGAATTCCATGAACAGAAACACATTTTCTCAATCTGTAAATTGAAAATTTTTCGTAGTTCTGGAATTTGTCTGACCTGTCCCTTACCTAACAAGCATGAACTGTCTCTCTTTAGAGAAGCAATATATTAAAAATCTAACTCATGAAATTTTTAGGCTATGGTACGGCTTTATTTCATACTTATTCTTCACTAAATTATACTCAAATATATATATCTTCATGTCATTAAGATAAGTAGACTAATTTCTTTAAAAATATGTATATATCATTACTTCTACTCCACTTTATACTTAATAACATCTAATATTGCTTAAACAACTCTTTGCACTATGCTCAGTCACTGTATTTTGTAATTCCTGAAAGGTTGAGGGAACCATACGGTTTTGTGAATTTTTAACTTGAGATTCCTATATGTATAGCTTGCATTTAGCTCTTTGAATTCTCTCTCACACTGGCCTTAATCTCTATATATTTTATAGCCATATATGCTACAGAACAGGATTTTCTTTATAGCCAATGACATCCATTTATATTCCAGGTGATTTAATGATGTTTATAGAGAAAAAACACTAGGATACAGAATTTTAAAAAAATTTAGAAATGAATGTACTAGGTATTAAATATGATACTCAAATAAATTTAATTTATTTCTTTGAAGGAAGCAAAAGGTAAAGAAAGGGGATATTCTACTGAAATATTACCTTATACAACCTTATCACCAAATGTATATTAGGAAAGGATGTAAAGGGCATATGCATAAAATAAAACAAAAGCATAAATGTGATAAATGAGCTACTTACTCAGGATCTTGGTTTTTTATGAGAAGTAAATATTTTCATTTCAGTTTAACACTTAAATTTTGACTTAAAAGATATAAAGAAATTCTAGGAATATTTTCTACTTAGTGTCTTAAATATTATATAGTGATTATAATTGATGATTTGATATAATTTCAAGATTTCTTCCATTTCAATTTTCTTCAGGAATTACTTATTTTTAAATAAAATAAGGATGAACAATACAAATAATAAAATGCATTGATCTCTTTAAAACTTTGAAAGAAAGATATAGTGAAACTTCAAATAAAACTCAATGTTTTTCTATAAGTGTTGGTTTACAACTTACAACTTAGTTTCATCCAAAATAAAATCGTCCACAGTTTTTATGTATCTGCTTATTTATAAATGTGTTTTAACAAAAACAGGAAGTTTTCATATGTACCGTATTTTACATGTCTCAAGCAAATCTGGCCTAGATTGGCTCAGGATAGACCTTCTAACCTTACTCCCCACCTAGGGTTAGTGTCTGTACTAAAACAAACAAACAAACAAACAAACAAACAAACAAAAAAACCTGCAGTCTGGCAGGCAGCTAGAGCTTTCTAACTTCAACTCTTACTTTCCCTTTCTCACCCTTTCCCTCACTATTTCTTTCCCTCTCTCCCTCTTTCCTTTCTCCATCTCTCCCTCCCTTTCTCCTTTCTCTCTCTATTCCTTTCTCTCTATATTCCTTTCTCTCTCCCTTACTCTCTCTCTCCCTTCTCTCTCTTCCCCATTCCTTATTTCCCTCTCTCCCTCTTTCTTATGCCACCCCTCCCTCTCCCCAGATATGTGTATTTCATTCTCAGCTTTATTAGGATTCTTTCCTGTGGTGACCCAGGGTCCAGACATGCCTTCTCTAAGTGTTTTCATAAAGAGTACTTTAGTCATTTATGCAATTACCTATGCTTGGCACTGTTAGAATAAAATAAATTATTTGATAGTTAAAAATTAATAATAGTAGGAAACTCCTTGATATAAAATGTGTTACTATGGCTATTCCACAAGCAGTATTGAAATTTCTTCGGTCTGTAGATTTTTAATATAAATATTAAGAAATAATTTAAATGTATCTTCTAATCATATTAATATAATATAGAGCATTTTCCCTTTATATATTTCAAGAAATATAAAGTGTCAGTTCTAAGATTTGATAACTTATGAACTTTCTTGTGTACTTAAATGTCTGCATGTGTAAATTTTATCATTTGTTCAACTAAATTCTGCTTCCAAGTGTTCCTTGCTTTATTTCATTTTCCTGATTTTATAGGCACTATACTATTAATTTTCCAGTTGCTGTAAATAAATGGCTGAAGATCATTTCTTCTCAGTAAGTATTAACTTTAGTTGTTAATTGTAACATATTATTAAAATTAGAGGGAGAATATGAGCAATCTAATTAACTATACAACCATTGTTAAATTACATACAACATAAATGTTCACTTTCACAAGGTCAACTAAAAGTTTAAATTCACAGTTTTAATTATTTTAAGGGAGAGGGGGATGTATGTTGTGGTTCTGGCTTGCTTGTTAGTATATTCTAGCCTCTCCAGTGATTCTTATTATCTGAATTTTTCTAGTATAATTCATAGATATTCATTGAGAAAGTAGATGGTTTACTCACTGTTCTTAAAATAAAGCCCTGAGTAAAGGGAAGAGTAAATACTAGATGATCTCATTTGTTTTAGTTATTCAGAGAAAAAAACAAAAGGATAGGTAATACCTAATAATGAAAAACATTTAACCTCAGATTACAAAACTCAAATTACCAATTAATAGAAGGTTTAGGACAATAAAAATGAGATTAAATAATGACATATTAACAGCAGTAGGTTTTTGGCTTTTGGTGGTGATGAAGTGTAATAATTCAATATATAAATACATTTAATACATCAACATAATGTAGTATATGCATTAAATTATGTATAGTATATTCATAATTTATAGTTATATATAATAAATAATAAAACTATAATAATTGTATAATAATATATGCATAATCTTTTAACTATGTTACTTAAAATAAAAATAAAAAGTACTTTAAAGAAAAAATAAAATAACAAAAGCCTCATTGGTTTTGTGTGTGTGAGAGAGAGAGAGAGACAGAGTGAATAAGAGATAGAGACAAAAACATAGACAGGAAATAAATCAGTACCTAAAAATGACCTATGTTTTCAGGTAATTTAGCATCTTATATTAAATATTATGAAAGTAAATAAATATATACACAGTTTATTTTATTTATAAATTTACTACAATAAATGTTGAAGTCAGGAATATATTTGTCAATATTTAACTTCTTTGTCTTGTTCATTGTTCTCTTTATGTTAAGATGAATCTAAAGCAACTTGAAATTCAGCCTCAGAGATAATTTTAAATAATGATTTTCCCTCACATGTGCCAGTCTTGAATACAAGCAGGGGATGGGGAAGACGGAGATGGAGGATATTGGCGGTGGGAATGTTGCACTGGTAAATGGAGGTGTTCTATTTATGACTGAAACTCAACTACAAAAATGTAATTATTCTGCTTAAAGAAAAATATTATTTAAAAAATCCGGTTTTCTATATCCAAAGTCATCTCTGAAAAAGCCAGGGCCAATGTACATAAAGGTGAAAGCCAAGTGAGGGTCAAAGAGCAATTACCGTATTTTCCGGCGTATAAGACGACTGGGCTTATAAGAAGACTCCCTAATTTTACAGTTAAAACATAGGTTTAGGCCTATATTTGCTGTATAAGACAGAATATTCCTGTGCTGCAACTGTATCTTTCACAGTGAGCCAATCACAATAAGCAAAGATCCAAAGGTTATACTGTAATAGACTTCCTCTCTGACTCTGGCCAATCTGAGCAGGCTTTTTACAGTGTAGATTCGGGTACAGAACACTGTATAATTTGCATGCATAAAAAGCCTGCTTGGATTGGCTGAGTTAGAGAGGCTGTCTGAGCAGCCTTGCAGTGATTGGTGGTGCAGGATCAAGTTGGAAAATTTGTTTTGTGGCAATATTCAGAAAATTTTTGTTTAGCTGCATATTGAAACATTTTTCAGGATATACTCGGAGTATAAGACGACCCCCGATTTTCGGCTGACTTTTTTTTGTTTCAAAAGTCATCTTATGCGCCGGAAAATACAGTAAGTCTTGAATTTGCACCCTGAAATTGTAGGCTCAGATCTTGTGTGATCACTGACTAGCTATGGTCACCTGTAGTCATCTCACAAGCCCTTTGATTGGTGGGAAAGAAGAGACCACCAAGTGCTCTATAGGTCTGGTGCTTCAAAACCAAGATTGGCAAGACAGTATGAGTGAATTATCTGAACTAAGTATAACACCAAATATTGTTTTGAGAGACAGTATAGTATAGTGGATAAGTTGCTTGCCATGCATGCAGGTGATCCTAGTTCTGTCCCTGACGTTCCATATGACATCCTTGGAGTACTGTCAGGAATGATCTGTGAGCAAAAAGACAAAACTAAGCTATGAGTATTGCCATCACACACACACACACACACACACACACAATCACACACACACACACACACAATCACACACAAATGCAAAATAAATAAATATTGCTTTTCTAACATAGATTAACTACTTTTGTTCTTGTTGTTGTTGTTGTTGTTGTTTTGGGTCACACCCAGCAGTGCTCAGGGGTTACTTCTGGCTCTTAGCTCTGCATTCACTTCTGGCATGTTCAGGGGACCATATGGGATGCCGGGATTCCAACCAGGGTCTATCCTATGTTGACAGCCTGCATGGCAAATGCCTTATCACTCCAGTCACTACTAGCATTTGTTTTTAAAGGACATAATAACACCATGATTTACCAAGATTTTTCATAAAACATTTGTTTCAGGAATTAAATGTTCAAATAGCAATCCTACTAAAAGTGTTAATTTTCTTTTTCCTTTCTTTTTTTTTTTTAATTTATTGATCCCACCTGGTGACACTCAGGGGTTACTCCTGGCTGTGTGCTCAGAAATCACTCCTTGGCTTGGGGAACCATATGGGAGACAGAGGGAATCGAATCGTGGTGCATCCTAAGTCAAGCACATGCAAGGCAAATGCCCTACCACTGCACCATCGCTCAGGCTCCACATTTTCTTCACTAGTGTTCCCAATTACACACCTTCCATACTAGCCTGTCCCCTTGCAGGCACAAACAAATTTACTTCAAATTATTTATTACAAGACAAAGGGAAATGCAATTATCAAAATGTAGATCAAGAAGTGTCAATTTGAAATAATTTTTAAATCTCTATGGGGTTATTAAAGTCATTGTCTAAGGATTTTACAAACTCTGGTTAGTGTGACTTGAGCCTTCTATGTTACCTAGCTTATTTGCTTTCTATGTGCTTTAATATCAGATTTCATGTGATTTTATTTGATTTCATGTGGGCTTACACTACTGTTAAACTTTGTATAATAAATTTTGACAGTCACTTGTATGCTCAGAGTTGAGAATAGGTAGGTTTGAAACAAGTTGGTGGTTGGCAGTTTGATAGATTAAATTGTGGAGATGGGGCATTTGTGTAAGAGGATGCAGGATGTGGCATTGTGCAGTTGTGGTTTCACGAAGAAAGTGGAATATGTTCCCTCCCTCCCATTCTGAGAGTGCGACAAAGATTCTGAGACCAACCTCCCTGTGGCCATTAGTTTCTATTCAGAATTTACTCCTGTATTTGTGCTCAGAAATCGCTTCTGACTTGGGGGATCATATAGGATACCTGGGTTTTCAACTGCAGTCTGTCCTAGGTTAGCAGCGGGCAAGACAAATGCCCTACCACTATGCTACCACTAAGGATCCTCACTAACTTTTCTTAATAGATTATTATTTTCCCTGAAGAAAGCATAGATATTCTCAGGTTGTTACTAAAAAGATAAGGAGACTCTGCTTATTGATATATGTGCCTGATAAATATATTTTGAGTACATTTATCTTTCTATTTCTGGTATATTATGAAAAATGATACTGATTATAGTAAAGTTTACATCTTTATTTATTGAGTCAAAGTTGTTAAATTAGTACATGAAAAATTTTAAAATTGAACAAATATACCCCGATGATACAAAACATTGAACAATAGCTGTAATAAATACGGTTTGGAATTCAAATGTAGACTGGCTAGAAGGAGGTCTGAACATGTATTCCATCTATTACTAATAACATTAAAAGAAGAGTCAGAGACCACAGAAAAAATTGAAGCCAATGAATTCTTAAACAAATTAATGTTTACCACTATGGAATTGTATAATCTAGCAATGAATTTGACACAGAATGCTATTTATAATTTCTACACATCAGTACACATAATTCTGGTTTTGCTTTATGGTGTATTTATATTATTATTTTACTGGTTCATTTTCTTGACCCTAATCTGTGTAAAAATTTCCTTAATTCTTTTTCTTTGTTATAGGTATCAAGAGAAAATTATAGTTATTTTAACCCAATTAAAATTTATTTAATGTTATAAATAATACTGGTAACTAATACAATCAACCATTTGGCATAATATTTCTTAAATTATACCATCTGCCTTCTGCACTTATAAGCATTTATTGTTAATGATGCCATTTAACTTTCTACATTCATTATTTTTAGTGTGCATACCAACTTTGACAGATGGTACTTGTGTACCTATTAAAATTTCCTATATATTCTTGCTTTTTTACTTTATTTCTATGATTCCATGTAAGATACATTTTGGTGTCAACTAATGTTACATAAGTTAAAAATATTTAATTAGATTCGTAATTAATATTTATATTTATAATATATTTTAACCACTGGCTCTTGGAAATGAATAAAATTTATTTTATGTTGGGTTTTTTTTTTTGATGTTTTGTTGTTTTGAGGCCACAAACAGTGGTGTTCAGAGGTTAATCTTTACTCTGCACTCAGAGATCACTCCTGGAGGGATTCAGGAACTACATAGGATGATGAAAACTGGTCCTGTGTTGCTTGCATGCAAAGCAAGCACCTTTCTCCCTGTAATATCTTCCTGGAAATGACTTTAATTGAAATAAACAACATCAAATGTGAATAGCCTGCATAAAAATTTAATATAATACTAAGCTAACATATTTTACTAATTATTGTTAGAACAAATGTTAACATGTACGTCTAAATATATAGTTCCAATTATAACTACATGATTATCAATATAAATGCTTTTTTGTTGTTGTTGTTGGGGCCACACCCGGCAACACTCAACACTCAGGGCTTACTCCTGGCTATGCATTCAGAAATTGCTCCTTGCTTGGGGAACCAGAAATATACTCCCAAATGCTCCCAAATTTCTTTTACCTTATGATATCATTGCATACACACACTCCTCATTAAAAAAAATCTGTAATTAAGAATAATAATATACACTACATGGTTTCTCTTTCCAGTACCCTTCTCTGCTTTTTCAATAAATAGAGAAGTTCACTTGGAAGACTAGCATGTACTCAATGATGCTTACACAACAATTATTTCACCTATGGACATATTTCTCAGAATAGATTCTATTTTTAAGGTCTAAACTACTTTCTGGAAATTCTAAAGAGTTGTATTTTAATTTTTTGCTTTGTGTTTTGTTTAAATTTTTCATCATGTTATCTATAAATACAAGAATCCCTTCCTTTTCCATTTTAGTATTCTTAATTTTATTCACCTTCTTTAGGAATTTAGATATTAAATTAAGAAAGTAGGGCTCGGAGAGATAGCACAGCGGTGTTTGGCTTGCAAGCAGCCGATCTAGGTGTCCAACGACCAAAGGCGGTTGGTTCAAATCCCTGTGTCCCATATGGTTCCCGGTGCCTGCCAGGAGCTATTTCTGTGCAGACAGCCAGGAGTAACCCCTGAGCACCGCCGGGTGTGGCCCAAAAACCAAAAAAAAAAAAAAGTAGAAAATTGTTTAATTTAATACTGATAATCTCTTACAGTTTTGATAAAGTCCAACATTTATAGAACAAACTGTAAGATTATTAGAAGATGACTATATTCTGCTCACTTTCATCTAATGAAAAGATTATTATTTTGTTTATTTTTACTTTGCTATCATCCTGACTCAACTTATTAGTCACTTTGCATTCTGAGAAGTGAAATAAAATAGCTAAAATTGGATTTCAAGTTTATATAAGTGAGTGCAATATAATCTTTCTTAATTTTTAGATTTCTATTTAAAGCACTACCTTTTTACAAGCTGATGTTTCTGTTTCTCTTGCAAAATCATCAGGCTTTCCTTTCATTTGCAGAATAATTCAAACTAAAATATTAAAAATGTCCTTAACACTCATTTTATTCTTCACTATTTCTCTGTAATAAGAAATTCAACTGGCAAGTGTTAAAAGAGCAGTATTTTTAAAATTATAACAGCCCTTGGGTTTATAATAATTACAGTGTTTTTTTTCTTTATCTCAGTTTAGTGGCATGATAGCTTATAGTATCAAATTGCTATTCTGCATTATCTGTTCACTGAACATATCTTCCCCACTGTGATGTTGATTTATCCATAGTCTGTGAGTTCCTGATGTCCACAGTTGCAATCTGAGTGAATATCAGAATTAGTTTGAAAACATGGGCAGGAGGGTGATTCTAAGAGCTTTGGGGAATGCTGCAGGATTTAAGAGGTTACTCCTGTAGGAGGTCTTCCCTTGGCCTTGAATATTGTTCAGTCATACAAAGGAAAACAATGTGGAACAAGCAAAACCCTGGGCTATGGCTACTCAATGTCCTACACTTAATATACCCAGTTTAACTTTAAAATATCATATTGTATATGAAAACAAAAAATGTCATCATCGAATATAAAGCAATTCTACGAATCTATGACAATGAGTGAGACTATCTAAGATTCAGCCATCATAAACTGTTATGAATAATATTTTCTATCAAATACACAGCAACTCAACAGTAACTTATTTATGATATCATGTCTCTGCTACATCAAGAAAGTTAGGTTCTTCTCAAAAGCTTAGTCCAGACCATTTTACTTATCTAACTACATTGATATGTTCTTAAATCCCCCAGTATCCTCATATGAATTTGTCCCTGATGAACGTAAGAACTTGTAGAAATTGTTATTAATTTTCTTTCTGTTTCTTAATTGGGAAAGTGAAATATATTCTTTTTTCTTTTTCTCTCTCTTTTCTTTTTTTCTTTTTCTTTTTGTTTGTTTTCAGTTTTTGGGCTACATTTAAAACGTTCAGGGATTACTGCTGGCTTTTTGCTCAGAAATCTCTCCTGACTTGGGGACCATATGAGACACAGAGGGATCAAACTGTGGTCTGTCCTGGGTCAGCTGCGAGCAAGGCAAATGCCCTACTGCTGTGCCATTACTCAGGTCCCAAAAATAGTTTTTTTAAAATAATTTTTATTGTGACCAAAGTGAATTATGAATATTTCACAGTAATATTTAAGACACATAGTGACAATAAATCAGAGCCATTCCCACCACAAGTGTTGTCCTCCTTCACCCTTATTCTCAGCATGCATCCCATATCTCCCTTATTTGTCCCCTGGACTGCTCGTGAAACTACTCCTCTCTGGGTAAGCTTGTTGTAGATTGAATATTGATTCTGTTTTCCTTGACTTTGGGTTTTGTGTTTAAGTCTGATCATTTTTTATTTTTTATTTTTTTGGTTTTTGGGCCACACCCATTTGACGCTCAGGGGTTACTCCTGGCTATGCGCTCAGAAGTCGCTCCTGGCTTGGGGGACCATATGGGATGCCGGGGGATCGAACCGCGGTCCGTCCTAGGCTAGTGCAGGCAAGTCAGGCACCTTACCTCTAGCGCCACTGCCCGGCCCCTCATTTTTTATTTTCACTCAATATTCATACAACTGTTTGGTCCTGGTAGCCTCCATTTTTTCTCCCTCAATTTATGAGGCAGAACAAGATGATTCAGGTTATGTGGCTTTGTTGAAAAAAAAAAACTGGGAGGATTCTGTCTAGATGTTATAAATACTAATTTAAAAGAAGAAAGAAAAAAAGAAAAAAACAAAAAACAAAAATACAAAAAAACCCTGCAACTACAAAGAAAAGCACCTGGCTACTAAGAACAGAAGAAGATAAAAAATAGTAATAAAAAGAAGAATAAAAGAAAAATAGAATAAATAAATAAATAAATAAATAAAAAGGAAGAACAAAAGAAGATAAAAATAATAAAAAGAAGAATAAAAGAAAAATAGAATAAATAAATAAATAAAAAGGAGTAAAAGAAAAAAATGAAAAAAGGATGGCTTGTGTAGCAAGGTTTTATGCCTTTATTTTTTGCATAGGCACAGTAAGTATTGGGTGAAATTAGAAAGGGAAGTCCCTTGGCCTAAGAGATACAGGGTTTTTCCACCCTTGAAGCATACAGCCAAGGGAACAACTACAGGCTCCATACATGCTCATTTTCACACTCCAAGGTCTTTTTATGGTGCCAGGAAAATTTCTGATTAGTTGTGAATGATAAAATGAGGCCTCTGTAGCTAGAAATCTTGGTATTTGCACAGATCATAGGACAAAGGCTAGGATAAAGTCTTTTTTTTTTTTTTACATTTCTAGAAGTTCTGTTCCATCACTGTGTAATCAGTCTTCTGTAAATAGTGGTCTTGTTTTTTTTCTCAGATCCTAGGACAAAGCCTAGAATGGAGTCTTTTATCATGGTTCCAGAAGTTCTGTTCTGTTACAGTTGTTAAATATAACCTCTGAAATTACAAAGATCAATATTTTGGTCTTTGTACAAATTCAAGGCTGAATCCTAGGCTAGGATCTTTCTTAATGGTCCCAGGATAAATTCTGCCCAGTTGTGGTTGTCAAAGTCAGTCTTCTGTACTTGCAATCTTAGTTTTTGCAAGATCAAAAGACATCCTGTCAATGAGAAAATGGCAACAACTTGATCTAAAAGCAGATTGCCCTATCTCATTACCTAATGTTAAGAGATAGCATGGAGGTAAAGCGTTTGCCTTTCATGCAAGAGGTCATCGGTTCGAATCCCAGCGTCCCATATGGTCCCCTGTGCCTGCCAGGAGCAATTTCTGAGCATGGAGCCAGGAGTAACCCCTGAGCACTGCCGGGTGTGACCCAAAAACTACAAAAAAAAAAAAAGAGTAAATATGTTTATTTTAAGATTTTGTGAAAGTCAAATATCTTGTTTTCTCTTCTACCTGCTTCTTCTACAGTTCCAAGATTTTTCTAGTATATTTGAGTTGGCCATCAGCCAGTGTGAAGATTTTTCAGTATCACTTTTTAATTCTTCTAAAATATGCAACATAAAAGTATTATCTTCACATCTGTATTTAATTTGTCTAAGACAGCTTTGTCTTATATGTACTTGTCCTGATATGTTTTATTTCACAATAACTTGGGACTACATGGCCACTCTAGGCCCCCAAAATATTCCAAGGATTACAGATAAAAATCACATAGATAGGTGATTATACAATGAGAATAGAGGTTCAGCTGTAATTATAAGAGTGGGAGTTACAGGAAGAAAATAGACCAGAAGGAAGTCATAATCATATAAATATATAAAATTATATTACATAGAACTTGACATTAGAAGCTAAATATTAATGCCGAGGAGAGGCAACAATGGAAAATGACTAGGACAAAACAAATGTAAAAATAAGGTCAATAATTTGTATCTGGGGCCAGAGTTTAACACAGCAGTAGGGCTTTTGCCTTGCACTTCACAGATCCAGGACAGATCTGGTTCTGTTTCTTCGTCCTATATGGTCCCCTAGCCAGGAGCGATATCTGAGAGCAGAGCCAGGGGTAACCCCTGAGCATCATCAGGTGTGGCCCAAAATCCAAAATAAATAAGTAAATAAATAAAAATAATAATTTGCCTCAACATAATGAAATAATATGAGAGCTATAAGGAATCTTACATCTTTATAATTCCTTAGTTCTGTTTCTTTTCCCAGAATTTTCACTTAAACCCAACTATCCTATATCTGAGACCTTAAGAACAAAATGACAGAAATCAGAGACAACTGCGAATGTTCTCCCATCTAAGGAGAGTAAAGGAAAAGTTACCTTCTACAAAATGGACACTCTTCTGTCCTAAATCACCAATAGAACAGTTTAGGATCTAAAGGAATAAACATGTATCACTAAAATAATTTAGGGTGAATAAAAACTTACATCTATTTCCTAGTATTAAAATTGTCCTGGGAAAAGAAAGATAAGTTTGATCATGTGGCAAGCATACTAAACTCTGGTCTTTATCAAACTGTGCAGACTACGTATGTGCAGAGAAGTCTTTTTTAAACATACCATGGCAGCAACGTAAAATAGCTATTTTCTCTCCACAGATAAACTGTTCTATACACTATTGTCTAGGATTTGAAAAAGCCTGATAGAATTGTGGATAAAAAAATTTTGAAAATCTTTAATGTCTCAGTATCAAAGAAAAAAAAAGTTGTAGTGTTCTCCCATTTCATTGTTCAAATATTCCTCTGTGACTAATTTTCTTGCTATTAAAAGAATATTTCTACATGAAAAGTTGGCAAGTAGTATATAAAATATATTCTCATAAGCAGGTACAAATAATGTCAAAAAGTGAGTCACAGAATATATCTGACAATTCTAAAAAGGGATGATTAATAATATAAACTCTGCCTTCAGTTTGATCATATCTCATATGTTTCTTTATTCACTGATGTACAATTAAGTAGTAGAACTTGGATCTTCTAAATTCATCTGTATACTGTATTTTTAGCTTTCAGGAGAAAAATAGTTTAACCTAGGATGTCTAGAAGAGTTACTAATTGTGTATATACTAACTCAGAGTGGTCAAGGTTAATGAATAAGTAATTGTTAATGAGATAAAAGATAAAAGATACTCTTTAGCCTCTAAACTAAAAAAATGAAATACATTATTATTTTGTTGTGGAATATCTGTATGCTTTCACCAGGTATGAGTGATAATTGTCTATGGCTCTTATTATGCCATTATACAATATCATATTAGTTGTCACTACATTCTAGTTTCATTCTCAGAAAATTAATAACATGCAAAAATTGATTTAATAAGCTATTCTTTCTTGAGTAAACAGTTAAAGATATTCTAACTCTCTGAAAAACATTGATTAAAGCATATGAAGAAGGGAGTCCCTAAAAATTGCTTAACTATTTTCAATCTTAATAGATTTACCTATCCTGAACATTTTAAATAAGAAGCATGGTAATATTTGGCAATTAAGAATAATTTTTCGGGGTTGGTGAGGTGGTGCTAGAGGTAAGGTGTCTTCCTTGCAAGCGCTAGCAAAGGAAGGACCGTGGATCGATCCCCCGGTGTCCCATATGATCCCCCCAAGCCAGGGGCAATTTCTGAGCACTTAGCCAGGAGTAACCCCTGATCATATCAAACGGGTGTGGCCGAAAAACAAACAAACACACAAAAAAATAATTTTTCACTGAGGTTTATAATTTCAAGGATCTATCTATGTAGAGTTTCAGAATTCCATTTTTTGTTGCTGAATAATATCGCATTATATAACATTATTTATGCATCATCAATAGAAAAATATGGCTTATTTTCATTCTGTATAAATTACATGCAATTGAGCTGTAAGAAACTGTTTTATGTGAGTTTTTTGTTTTGTTTTTGTGGTCATAACCTTTGATTCCTTTTTGTTTGTTTTTGTTTGTTTGTTTTTGGGTCACACCCGGCAGCGCTCAGGGGTTACTCCTGGCTCTACGCTCAGAAATTGCTCCTGGCAGGCTCAGGGGACCTTATGGGATCCCGGGATTCGAACCACCGTCCTTTTGCATTCAAGGCAAATGCTCCACTTCCATGCTATCTCTCCGGCCTCCCATCCTTTGTTTCTTAAGGCTTACTTCTAGCTTTTCACTTAGTAATAACTCTGGAGGTTCTCATTAGACTGTATGAAGTGCCAAAGATCAAACTTGGGTTAGCTACATGAAAGGTAAATGCCTTACCTGCTGTTCATTGTCATTCTTTGTTTCAGACCTGTCACATATGTTTTTATATAGACAGGTGTTTTCAATGTTCTTGATCCTATAACTAGAGTGAAAAATGTAAACTTCCACAATTAAAGTTTTAATGAAAAATCAAACTTAATAAACAATTCTTAATATTATTATCAAAATAAAATTCTCCAGTTTTTCAATTCCATATACATTGTTGTTATTGTCTGTACTATTTATATTTTAATATATTGTCTGTTTTATTCATATTTATAGTTTGAGTATATATGAATTAATTTCTGGTCCTGTAACAACTAAAGTAATTGAGAATGAAATTATCTATTTATTGTGAATTTTTAGATATATTTTGAAGAATGATGTGCATTTCTTCTTTTGTTTTCTTATGTAAGTATGAGACTTAATCTTTTTTCATAATTGTATAGTGGTAGGAGTGGAAAAGTTCAGATTTTGAAATTGGTTTTGCAAAGCATTTGGTTATAGCCTTCAGAACAGCAGGGGAGACCTAGTGAGATTATGCAATGATAATAAGATCAATTCTAGCTCTTTATTATTTGAATATGTTTTCCATATTAAGAAGGATGATAGGACAAATTCATTACTAGCTTCTGAGAGCTAATATTCAGGCCCTATGGTTCTGTTCTTTTTGGAAAAGGCAATTAGCTGAAGATATGTGGCTTGCCTAAGATCACCCAGCAAGTTATTGGCATAGCAGGAAAGTGAACACATGGACTCTCAGTTTCCCATCTGTTGCCTAGCACATTTGGCTGCTTAATAGAAGTGGGTGTATGTATGTATACTTATGTTGTGTTTCAGGAATGAGCAAAGGGAAGTGGGATGGTTTGTGCATTGTTTCATATAGATGCAGACAGCTAGGATTTTCTTTCTTTGTGTATAACAAATATATTTGAAATGGTCTATTTAAATGGTCATATTTAAAATGAAGAGAAGAATGACATTGTAAACAATCACATAATCACCCTATTTTGAGTATTTGAATGATATACCATTTACTGTTAAGGTATTTTTACTTAATTAATTAATTCATTTTTAATTTTGTGGCCACACCCAGAAGTACTCAGGACTTAAATTGGCTCTTTGCTCACCAGGTAGGGCTCCATATGGGTTGACAGAGATGATAACTGGTTTGTTTCATGCAAGGCAAGCACCCTGCCCACTTTACTACCTCCCTTGTTCCATGATTTAAAATTTATGGCCAAAAAGCCCCATGTAGATATTTGAAGGTAAAAATAAACACTGAAACTTTTCCCTGTAATGTTACAATTTTGATGTACAAAGTCTTGTACAAAGTACTTGTACAAAGTACTCACATTTTGCAGTATATGTTATAACAATAGTCCTGGAAATACTGTAATACACACATTACATATAGTAGAAAAATATATGTTATCCCTTTGTTTTAGAGGGTTTGAAATATAGTTTTTTACACATAACAATTACTGAAATGTGCTAAACAAGTTTGAAAATGCAATGAATCAATAGGTGAAATATAAAAAAGGTATAATAATAAATAATAATATAAAATTGTAGGAATTAGGAGAAAGAAAAAGTGAAAAAGATGTGGCCAGAGTGAAGGCACAGTGGGTAAGGTGTGGTATGTGGGTAAACCTTGCACATGGTTTACCAGATTCAATCCTTTGCTTCCCAAATAATCTCCTGAGCCTGCCAGGAATGATTCCTAAGTTCAGAGCTAGGAATAATTTCTGAGCACCACTGGGTTTTGCCCAAAACAAGCAAACAAAAAAAGTGAAAGGATGAAGAAATTTAAACCTTTAATTAAAAAATATTGGGAAGGGAAAATCGAGAAAAATAAATATACTTGTATGACTTCATTTTTGCAACTTTGAAATAGTAATCAATGCATTTATTTTATTATTTTTTAATTTCTTTATAGAAAAAGATGCTATTGTTTATTGCTGATTAAGACTACTAGGTCATATGGAACATGGTAATATAGATTTTATTATTTTATTTTATTTTATTTTATTTTTTTGGTTTCTGGGACACACCCGGCATTGCTCAGGGGTTACTCCTGGATATCTGCTCAGAAATAGCTCCTGGCAGGCACGGGGGACCATATGGGACACCGGAATTTGAACCAACCACCTTTGGTCCTGCGTTGGCTGCTTGCAAGGCAAACGCCGCTGTGCTATCTCTCCGGGCCCGGTAATGTAGATTTTAAGAGTCACTTTGAAATAATATTCAGCCAGTAAATTAACTGTAAGTCAACCTGCCTCATCTATCCAGATCTTACTCATTCTGAGTAGGTATTTTATTTTAGGTTAAGTTTCTAAAATGAGGAAGACACCCTACTAAATGGGATAAAATAGATAAATGAAGATGTAAGGCATGATATATAAGGCCCTTACAGAGCTCAACAACAAAACAGTAAACACATCAAAAATTGGGAAAGTTGAACACACCTTTCCCCCCACAAAACATACAGGTAGTAAGCAGTCATATGAAAAATGTTTTCTACATCAGTTATTATGAAATTGCAAATAAAAATAGTCACATAACTTTATATCAGTGAGGAATGCTTATAGTAACATTTCATAGGCATGTAGTTAAAATATTTTACTATTCTTGGAAAGGTTATATAATTTATTTCTATGGAAAGATATTATTTCTCAAAAAAGTAATATTGTAATTTACTCATGACTCAACTCTTCAAGCTATTGTCAATTATTTCCCTACCCAAATGTAAAAACACTGAATAAATAAAATACACTCAAACCAATGTTCATTACAACATTTAGTGCAAGGACCTTAATATGGAAACAACTCAGATGTCTAATTAATATATAAAGGAATTGTGGTATACCTGTATATTGACTACTATGCATCTTTGAGAAATAATAAAATCATGCAATTCTATGCAAATTATATTAAATTGTACGGCATCACATTAAGGAAAATATGAGGTAGGACTAATATTAGACATTCTCAGTCATCTTTTGTTTATAGAAACAAAACAAGAAAATGCTATTGATTTATTATATGCTTTCTTTTATTAATTTAAACCTTTTTTTTAAATCAATTATAAACCTTTCTTTGGTTTAGAATCCCCAGGTTACCAAGGGCTGAGGTTTATTTATTTTTTGTAGAGGAAAATGAAGAACTGGAATAGAAGTAATAGGAAGCTGATTTAGGGCACTTAGCAATTTGGCAGTAGTGGTATGCAGTAACTTTGCTTGATTTAAAACTTTGTGAACCAAGTATCACAGCACTATTAGAAGCTGTTTCAGAGAACTCAGCACTAGTTCGTGTTGATTAGGAATGATATGTGTGTATGTGGTGAGGAACTGAAAGTACAATGTACAATTTCTAACATTCCATAAATTCCCTGAGCCAACCAGGAGTGATTCCTGAGAAAATAGCCAGGAGTAGTCCCTATGCATTATAAGGTTTGGCCCTCAAATGTATATATTTATAAATATAGCTATTTATACCCATTTGTGAGAACATAAATATATTTATATTTTATTTTATTGGTTTTGTTGCCACACTTGCAATACTCAAAAGTTATACCTAGTATGCTGGGGAAACGTTGTAGTATGTCTAGTATAAAATCTGCATCAGCCAAGTGCTAGGCAAGTACTTTGCCCATTGTACTATTGCTCTGGCCAACTGTTTCTATTTTAAATGACAATTATACTTGAAATGGAACCATTAAAATATAACAAAGAAATTTATATATTATTATGAAGATATACAGAATCATGTGCAATTAATTTAAAATATTACCAAATAAAACATTTTAAAGGAATAATGTACTTTATTCTAATTATTTAAAATATATTTCTGATTTATATTAATGGAAACCTAATTTTATTTTATTTTTTACAATTATTATACTAGAAGAACAATTAGAAATAATTTGAAAAGGCCAAATAACATTTTAAATCAAATTTAAGTGTATTCCAAATTTCATAGTTAATTTTTATTTACTAATACTCTCAATAACCAGACAAAACTTGTAATATTTAAGTAATTTACAATTTATCATGTGAAAGTTAAAATTTAGAATGTTATTGACATATGTGTGCATTATCTAACACGCCTTGATATAATTTATAACTATATCCTATTGATTGCAGAACTACACAGGTATCTGGAAACTAGATAAGTAAGTTCAAAGTTACAGTAATTATTTGAAATATCTCATTTTAATAATAAAAACAAAATGGAAAATATATCGTCTCATATCTCTAATTACTTTATTAATTACTTCATATATTGTGAACCTAATAATGATTAAATAATGCATAATGGAATGGATTGTGAAATTTGGAGAAAACTAAATAATGGTAAGTCACAAAAACATAGGGAAACCTAAATAACTACAAAACTAAAAAATATCATTTGTTATTGGCTTTAACAAGTATTAAAATGCTAAATATTTTCATATAAATAACTTAATTGTATTTGAAAGAAGAACGAAGATTAGTTTATAAAAATCATTGTTATGGCATATATGCATTTTCTGGGCCAACCATGGCATTCATATGTGTGTTTCTGAGACTATCAACTACCCAAGTTATTCCTGTATTCCTTTACAGTCTCTTTGTTAAATTGTGTAGTTCCAATTTTTTTACCATGCATATGCCAACTTCAAGGATCTTAAGGCGAATCACTACTTTAAATTAACAGAGGAAGTACAAATTTCAGAAAAAAAATATGCCAAAGGGAAGAAATGAACACTTATTTTTGTTAAGTTGTAGCACTGTATATGAAAGACTGTCTTGACAGCAATGACAAGCATCTTGGCATATGACACTTTGAAAGCAAATAGCTTTCAGGAGTAGTTGAATTTTGGGTAGTTGTGGATATTTTTCTCTTGCTAGATTGGAGATGGTAGGTGTCTCAGATAAATTACATTCAAGCCTTGGGCAACAAACTCTCAAGAAAAAAGAAGATAAGTGGGTTTGGCAATGATGCCAGATAAAAGACTACAATTGAATTTATGCTATTTTATTTTTATCTATTCCACAGTCTGTTCCTCCCAGACATCTACTTTTTTTTCTCTACCATTTCCTATGCAGCAGAGTTAATGGAACATACACTATCAATAACACAATTAATGGAGGAGTAGACACAAAGTCTCTCCTAGCAGAGGTATTAGAATTTAATAGTTAAGTGTAACGAAATAGAGAAACCAAGATTCTAGCCCCAAGTCTATTTTCCAGGGTAACTAACTGTAACCTTATTAAAAATAAGTATGTAGATATAGCGAAAGATAATGTTTATCTCTGAAAATCCATAATCCTATTTAACTTTATTAACTTTCAACAGTTTTTGTCAATAACATGCTATTTCTTTCCCTTTTGTTTTCCCTCACTGTCATCTTTTAAATTAGTTTTTATTAAGCATAACACGTGCAGAATCTTCACTTTGTATACTAAATAGATCAAATATAGACATATTTATAACATGGCTTATTTTATTAAAATACAGCCTTTCAGTTATTTTTATTAGATCAGGGGTCTCAAACTCGTGGCCTGCAGCCAGCCTTCGAATATCGCAGTATTCGCGATTATTTGCTTACTGAATAATTACAATAAAAATCACATTAGTAAAAAAAATCGCATTAAACATTAACAAACCCCGAGCCATTCTGTTTGGTATATGCAAATTTAATGCAATTTTTTTTACTAATGCGATTTTTTACTGCGAATATTTGGTAAGGGAATAATCGCGGAATACTTTGCGCCTAGCAAAGACGTCATTTCCGCTGCTCCTGCCCACTGTCCCTTGCATTATCAGAGGCCTAAGGGAGAGGAGTGAGAGAAGTTTATTACAGAATTAGATTTTGTCATACCTTCATCATGACTTCATCAAAGCCTGTAGTGAAGAGAAAGATTGATGACAAGCACAGACAATTTCAGGAAAACTGGGAGACACAGTATTTCTTTTTTGAGCACAGGGGCAACCCAACATGTCTTATTTGCTCAGTGAAAGTTGCAGTGCACAAGGATTACAACTTGAAAAGCCATTATTCAACTAAACATGCTGAGGAATGTGCAAAATATCAAGGAAATGAGAGAGCTAAGAGGGTTGCCAGTCTTAAAGCATGTCTAATGAGGCAAGAAGATTTCTTCAAGAAAGCAACCAAAGAGAATGTTGCATCAGTCAAAGCTAGTTGCATGGTTAGTGAGTTGATTGCTAAGGCAGGGAAACCATTCACAGAAGGAGAGTTTGTTAAAAATGTTTGTTAAAAAAAATGCATGTTAAAACACAGCAAGTATTATCTGTCTAACAAAAAGGTTAGTTTAGCGAAATCAGTCTTTCTGCCAACACTGTGGCAGAGCACATTTCTGACATGTCAAGTGACATTTATCATCAACTGTGTGAAAAAGCCAAATGTTTTGATGCATACTCAGTTGCTCTTGACTAGGGCACAGATAAAACAGACACTATGCAGCTCACAATTTATGTCCATGGTGTTGATTGCAATTTCGAATTGACAGAGGAGCTGCTCACAATAATTCCAATGCATGGCCAGACCACAGCTAATGAGATATTTTGGCATCTGTGTGATGCCATTGAGAATTCAGGTTTGCCATGGAAGAGGTTTGTTGGAATAATAACCGATGGAGTGCTATCGATGACAGGGAGGAAAAGTGGACTGGTGGCACTTGTTCAAAAATAAACTTGAAGAAGAGGGTGTAGAGAAGGCCATTGCTCTTCACTGCATTATCCATCAGCAGGCCCTTTGCAGTAAATGCCTGCCGTGTGACAATGTGATATCTGTTGTTGTGAAATGCATTAACCAAATCAGATCCAGGGGCTTAAAGCACAGGAGGTTCTGTACCTTTTTTTTAGAGAAAATGGAGTCAGAATATGAAGATGTGCTCTATTTCACCGAGGTACATTGGCTCAGCAGGGGAAATGTCCTGAAAAGATTTTTTGAGTTGAGAGAAGAAGTGAAAGCCTTAATGGAAAGATGGGAATGCTGTTTCTGAGTTGAGAGATCACAAATGGCTCCTGGACTTAGCTTTTCTTGTTGACATCATACATAAGCTGAATGTACTAAACAAGATGTTACAAGGCCCGGGGCAGCTTATCAGTGCTGCCTATGACAACGTGAGGGCATTTTCCACAAAACTTGTGTTATGGAAATCCTAGCTCTCTCAGACAAACCTTTGCCATTTCCCAGAATGCAAGGAACTTGTGGATGCCGGCATACCATTCAGTGGTGAGAAATATGTTGATGCTATTTTTAAGCTAGAGAAGGAATTTGATCACAAGCCACTTTCCAAATTTTTGTGGACCCCTTTTCCATTGATGTGCAAGATGCCCCTCCTGTGCTTCAAATGGAGCTCATTGACCTGCAAAGCAACTCTGATCTCAAAGCCAAGTTCAGGAAGATTAGTGGAAAAGCAGACATGCATGGGCAATTTTTGAGAAAATTGACCCCAGCTTCCCTGAGCTTTCCCGAATGTTCAAGCGCACCATGTGCAAAGATGATCATCTTCAAGCCATACTGAAGGTCTCAACTGCTTCCTCTCTCAAGCCAAATGTGGTTCAGATTTGTGAGAAGAAGCGCTGTCAAGTCTCTGGCAGCAAGGAATAGGCAAAAGATGCCATGTTTAGAAGAACTGTTCATGATCTCACTCAATGTTCTATCCATGTTCAGAAGAAATAATTAAAACTATTAATAATCATGTTTGAGGACATTTTTTGTGAAATCCCTTATGCGGCCCTGCCTCACCCCGACTTTGCCTCCTGCGGCCTCCAGCAAATTGAGTTTGAGACCCCTGTATTAGATAATATATATTAATATGCTATACCTTTTAGATTTTCTATATATATATATATCATCTGTTTCATGAAACCTATTCATCTTTATCAAATATAAAATTTACTTTCTTTTTTGCTTTGATTTTTTGAGGGCTACATCCAGAAATGCTCAAGGTTTACTCCTGGCTCTGCACAGAAATCTCTCCCGGCATGCTCGGGGGACTATATTGGATGACAGGGATTAAACCTGGATCTGTCCTAGATTGGCCAAATGCAAGGCAAATGCCCTTCTTCTGTGCAATCTTTTTGGCCCTAAAATTTACTTTCTGGAATAGTAAAAGGGTACTAATTTTATACAAGTTATCAACTAACTAGAAAATCTGCTTACTTTATACATGTTAGTTTATACAAGTCATATTTATGTAAAACTCCTATTTAAAATATTTTTATTTCTTTTTTAATCCTGAGACTTTAACGTTTTTTAGATAAAAACTGTTGCTTATATTTCAAGTTTATTTGTTATATTCATCAACTTTTATAAGTGTATCACTTTTAAGATTTGTACTTAACATCCAATTATCAATTATTCTACTACAAAACTTCACATAATTTTGATTTGTTAAATATCTGATTATATCCAAAAATATCCTTAGACTTGAACACATTTACCCATATGTACTTATATATTTATAAAAATTAATTTATAGCATAATTGTCAATCTTATGGCATCTTTCGAGTAACGTTCAAAATATTCTTTTCAAAGAAACATAGGAGGTATTAGACAACAATAGTATTTCAAAGTTTTATGATACATCAACTATAAAGTGATTTAAATTACTATTCAATACCATCAGTTATTTAACTTATATTTAAAAATTTAACATAAATAGAGGATGAAAAATAGTCCAGCAGGTAGAGCTCTTGCCTTGCAGGCAGCCTTGTAGGTTTTGATGTTGGTTTTCTAAATTGTCCTCAGAACCTGTCAGGAGTGTTTCCTGAGTGCAAAGGCAGAATTAATCTCAGAACATTACAAAGTGTGGCTCAAAATACACACAAACAAAATTTTAGTTAACATAAATACATTTCTTACTTGTAAAAATGCTGAAATTGAAAATAGAAAAAAAAAGAAACCTTGAAATCAAGTACACTTATACATTGGTAGATTCAGAGAGCTATACAGAAGTTACATTGCTGTCCCTGAACTCTATGACCAAAGCATGATGCATCAAATAGCATACAATTCTCCAAGAATAACTAGGAGTGATTTTTGAGCAGTAAGGAGTAAGCTTGGAACACTTCTGGGTATGACTGCTAAAGCAAAAAGAAAAGAATTGTTAGTGGATAGGAGCCTGAGAGATAGTAGAAAGGATAGGGTGCTTGCTGTGCATGCAGCTAACTTGAGTTCTATTCCTGATATTACATATTAGCATCCCTGAGTCTTGCCAGGAATGATCTTTGAGCATTGCAGAGTATGGCCTCCAAAACATACAAACAGTGTATTAGATGACAAATTGTAGATTGCACATAAAATCCCAGTCTCAAGATTTTAATGTTCTACTCTTTTTTAGTACTTAATTACTATTTTGTGAAAGTTTTCAAAGATAATGAAAAAGGTGAGTTTTTCACATACATTTTAACAATATAAGATTAAGGAAAAGTCAAGCTTAGAAATAATAATGAGGATTATTTTGAATATTGACAAATATATAAGTGCAATGAATTATATGATCCAAGGAGAATCTAAAACATACTTTGAGAAGTTAGTCTCTCAAATGCAAAACCAATAGATATTTATTCACTTTAAACATTTATCATCATATTTCAATAATAATGGACTATAGATACCTATCAATATATTAAATTAAACAATTTGTCCTACTATAGCACAGACTGACTTTTTAAAATAATTTAGTAATCTAACCAGTTTCATTTCATTTTATAAGCTAGAAATGCTTATGAGAATGGAAGTAATAACACAGTATAGTTTCTGATTTTCCATTGTACTTTATAGTGAATAATAAAGCAGATAATGGGACTGGGTATCTTGTAGGAAGATTCTTCAATATTTTAGATATAAAACAGGATAAATATAAAAGTCCTGAGGTTAACTTTTGGGTGTTTAGTTTTTTTTGTGATTATTTTTTATGAACAATTAATGTTTATTCAGATTTCAACATATAATAAAACATTGAGAATAGGTGATTTGTGCATCTGTTTATTCATTTTTTTGGTTTTATAGAAACATTTATTTTATTTATTTGTTAGTTTTTGAGCCTGGTGACAGTCAGGGGTTACTCCTAACTATGCTCTTGAAATCATTTCTAGCCTGGGGGATTATATGGGACACAGGGGAATTGAACTGCTGGCCATCCTAGGTCAGCCACATGCAAGGAAAACACCCTACCACTGCGCCACAGCTCCAGCCCCAATTTTTAAAATTATTTTATTAAGACCATTGTGAATTACAAGTCCTTCATAGTGGATTTCAAACATAGTGACAGTGAATTTGAGCCATGCCCACCACCAGTGTTGACCTCTGTCCACCAATGTTCCCAAAGTGCATCCCAAATATTCACTCTTAGACCACTAGCCTGACCTTGTAAAAGGTCCATTTTAAGTGTAGATTATTATAGTTTAGGTGTCTTAAGTCTATTATCTTTGACTTTGTCTTGGATATTTAGTTTTCACCTTTTATTTTCCTTCCAGATAAAATAGTATTATAAAAAATGAAGTGGTGATTTTTTTGTTTGTTTCATAAGACACAGAAAATGAGGAAATTAGAAAAAAAATATTCTAGGCCAAGACAAACAAACAAAAACATGGTTCTCTACCAATGACACATCCTGTCATAAGACCAAATATAGGCTCTGTGCATACTAACTGTCCTGCCTGAGTTATTTCTTCATAGACCCAGGGGAAAAAAAAAGTTCTACTCAATCACAATTGTTGTAGTCAGGCTTCTGTTATTAGAGATATTGTTTTTTTCACAAATCCTATTCACAGCGTGGGTGTCATGAATCATCTTTTGATTTTATTTCACTGTTAGGTGGTGAGGCAGGGAAATCTTCCCTGAAAGCAAATTGTTGTTTATTGGTCATCAAAGTGTCAGATGAAACCACCCTGGAGCAACTCAGTGCCAGGGTAGCATTAGGACCTCTCCAGATGGAAGTTTGATTTCTAGTGTTGGTGAAGAAAACCACGCTAGATCCAATAAAGGGATCCAAGGTTCTGGGTTGAAAGGTTAATGTTCGATCAGTTGAGGCATAAGTCGAGTAAGTTGAGGCCTAAGTCGTGTCACAATGTCAAATGTTCAGGGTGAAATGCATACCTATACTATAAAATTTATGAGTACCTTTCTCTATTATATAAAAACTTCTTACTATTCATAAGATTTCTCCATTTTAATGTTCCTATGGAAGAAAGAACAAGTCACATGATACTGCTGGTGCATATAAAGGGAAATATAATAAGATCTATAACCTGATTTAACTTGAACTCAGATCCCAAGAGACTTATCTACTAGAATTTTCCACTAAGCAGATCCAAAAAAAGGTAAGGGAACAGCTACCTCTAATAAGGAAATACACATTAAGTATTATAATTATTAAGGAAATGCATCTAAAGAAACATACAAATAATATATAGTTATCCCTTTTGGTCTTTTGAACTAGTCGGGGGCGGGGGGTGTTAATATCTAGAGAACAGTTTTCATCCTATGTTTGTGGTCTTGTGGTCTCTGAGAAATGGTTCCCCAAAGTTAGAGATAAGGTAGTATTCTTCAATTGAGGGTCTCTCCAGAGTCAAATTAGGTAGTGAGTGTTGGTGTACCTAGCTGAGACCCTGGATTTGGGTGTAGCTGCCTAAGACCCACCCATTTCTGGGAGGGGTCTTGGGAACCAGATATTAGATGTGACCTTACCTGCAAGACCCCGCCCATTCCTGGGAGGGGTCTTGGAAAAGTTAGATAAGCCTTGGACCAAGGGAATTCGCCCCTTTTCTGCGCTGCTGGGTGCTTTGGCTTTTGGGCCTCTGTGTTCTGGTCTTGGACCAGCATGGAGCCCAAAGGGAAGATGGCTAAAAGAAGTTTAGATGCAGGGCCAAGAATAACTAGTGCTTGAAAGGTTATGAGTAGGCCACACACATGTGGTGAATAGGGCATGAATAAAGATGATGCTTCCTAATGCCTGCCTGTGAGTGAGTGATTTCGCCCTTCACCTGGGCCTGGGACCCGCTGGCTGAATGGGGTTGCGGAGCCACATGGCCTGAGATGGCAGAAACAAATCCATTGCCATCCACCGCCATCCAGCACCATCCTTAATTATTTGATTCTACAGTGAGAAACATTCCACAGTCAGGGGAGATGGGATAAAAGGGGCCACATAAATAAGTCAAAAGGAATGGTGGTGGCAGCTTCTTCCCAGGCCATGATAGGCAGGTTGGGAGGTTGTCCTTTCACTTTGAAGGTTGTCTGGCAGCTTGGTGGGGCAGTGGGGATATTCTATTTCCTGAGATTAAAGAGAATTAAATAGGGAGAGTTAACAGATGAGGCTTGAGTATGTGAGGGGATATAAGATTATTTGTAAGGTAGTAAGCAGGGGAGGAAGAAAAGTAGGGGTTATATATAACAGGAACTATATAGACAGTCATTATGTACAATACAACTTAGACAGACTTAGAGTTGTCCACTAAATATACACTCATACCCACCTACAAATACAGACATTAGAGATAGATATGGAGGTTGCAGTTGAATACCCTTGTGGAATGGTCCAGCTGCTTATCAAACTTGTTTTATGTGATAGAAGATTTTCCCCAAAATTTCATTTATCTAGCATTCATTTCACTCTTAAAACTAATAGAAACTCTCAATAGGAAATATAGTTACATTAAAATGATGATATAATAAAAATATATAACATATATAATAAAATATAATAAAAATAAGTTATAAGAGCAATTTTCAGAGTAAGGTTATTTAATACATTCAAGAAAGTATATTTCTTTATACAGCCATTCATATTTATATTGACTAATATAAAATAAAATACTATAATAAAATATAATAGTATGTATAATTCAAATGTAAATGTCATTAATACTGTTTTATGCTATGGATCCAAAGATGTCAACTTTTGCTCTTATGTTTTGGTATTTTAATATGAGGCATTGCTAAAATCAAATGTTGAATTTTACATGGCCTTAATAAAATTGCTTTTATAACTTATTTCTCTTTTTAATATAACTTAATATAAGTAGAAATGGTTTAATCCCTAACATTTCCTCTTGAGAGTTTCCACTGGTTTTAAGAGTGATGTGAATGCTAGATGACTCATTCAATGACTCAATGCCCTTGACAAAGGTTGAATAAAATTTCTCAACTAGGGAAGATGAATTCCCTATAGCAACTCAGATGTAGCAATTTTAAAAGCTAGAAATATTTTTCCACACAATTAGCACAAAATCACATTGTCAGGGATTTGCCTTCAGGTCATTAACTAATATTTCCCTAACAATTTGCAAAGTCATTAAAAAATAGATTTTTCTATCTGAGTCAGAACTGTGACTGATTTTGAATTAAACCATGCTTACTGGAATTCTATCAATACATTTCAGTTTTCTCTAGCTCTGTTGCTGTAACCCTCCAATGACATTTTAAAAACTAATTGCATGTATCATTTATTTCTTTAATTTTTAAATGTTATTTGCAACATTATTTTTAGTTTCTAATAATTTTTACATTGCTTCTCTTAGTAGGAAAATGTGTAATTTATCACAGCAAGTAAGACATTATGTATGTGCTTTTTGTAAGGACTGGCATTATATGTTAATGTACTAGGTACAGAATAATTTTTCTAATATTGTATTGTGACAAAAACTACAAAAATGAAAAAATTGTTTATAAAATTTATGTAAAAGTGATAATTTGTACATTATCATGCAATGAGTATGAAGCTAATACATAATGGCACTGGGCATGATATATATTTGAGTAAATGAATAAGAATATAAACTATGAGATCAAATTATAATTTCTTATCAATATTATTTAAATAATTGTAATGTAATAATATATTGGGGCATGGATTTATTTGTAAAATATCTTTATACTGACACATTATATGATAAAATATGAAAGGATCACAGTTTGAATGTGATCACAGTTTGATCATATTTGAATGTCCAAGGGAATAAACTCTGGTTTTATATATTCCCTATCTCCATATATATTTGCAGTTCCTAAGTTTTGTAAGAAGTAAAATTTTCTGCTAAAGAGATTAGTAATATTATAATATAATTTTAAGGTTAAATAATTTTTTTTAATTTTTATACATATAATTTATAGAGGTTTAATATTGATTTACCTGATTTTTATTTAAAATAAGTTTTTCATAAAGGAAAAAACATTTGTTTCAGGTCAAAATGTAATCATATACAAACAAAGGCTTCTATTAAAAAGATTTAATTACATACTTCTGGACATAAACACAACTTACTAGAAGTCATGTAGAAGATTAAAGTCAGAACAAATGAGTAAAACTTTAAACCAGATTCCAAACTTGTAATTTCTGAAAAATAAACATGTCCTAATATGAATTTCAATATGTAATTCATTAAAATATTTTATAGAATTAAAAAGGAAGTTTTCCATGTGAACTAAGAAATATAGAAACCTATGACACCTTTTAAATATTGCCTAAAACACTTGAGGAACAATTACTGTGATTGAGGACTCCAGTTTAAGAAGACAAAAAGTTCTATCCAAAATCAAGGTAAAAATTATAAAAGGTCTTACAAGATGGTTAAAGATGCTGGGAATGATAATAGAGTCAGAGTGTAATGGAGTATGAATCAAAATGAAGGATGATTTTTGGAGAATGCATATATTTATAGACCTGCTAGTGTCTTACACAAGGCATCACATTTAATAAAGTATTGTGTGTGGCAGGGGAGGTCATTTTGAGTATTTAGTACAGTTGATCTGTTGAAAGTCAGTACTAATTATGGTCTTCTGAGCAGTGTTAGGAGCGATCCCAGAACAGAGTCAGAAGTGAATGCTGAGCACAGTATAGGGTGAATGAAAAATCAACTAACCAAATACCTCCTCCATTTAAAAACAACAACAACAACAACAACAACACATAAATATGAAATATGAAAAACGTGTTCACTCTGAGGTTACTAATTCTAAGATCTTGTTTTAAGATAAGTATCTCTCCTTTGCTTTTATTTTTTTAAAAACATTCTAAGGACAAACTTGTCTTTTTCAAAAGTCACATCAATTAAGCAATACTGCGAAATCAAATTTACCACTAACAGCAAAATTTTATTTAAGTCTGATGAGCTTTTTTATTTTACTTTTAAAAGGCTTATGCAATAATTTCCAAGACCAGAATTTGAGCATTACAGATTTTTTTATGGATTTTTATTCAAATGTTTCATCTAGGAAATTTGGCTCCAAAATTTCAATTTCGATCTTGTCTTTATTCTTCCTTCTGAAATTGCAGCGATATGCTTGGTCTGCTGGTTATATCTTCAGGTCACACACAATTTATTGTTGTGTCTTTTTACAACAAGCAGTTTGTTCTACAGCTCTTAAGAATTTTAATCCACTCCTCAGGGACCTTTGCCTCTTCCAGGAGAGATCTCTACTTGTAAAGACAACAGTTTTCTTGTAGTAAAGGCCTTGTTTTCTTCAGGAAGAGGCTGATCTTCCTTCCAAAGAGTTTCTTGTGCCTTCACCAGTGCTAATTCTTTCTTCAGAGCCTGTCCCTTTGTCTTTTGTTGCTCTGTCCTAGTATGGCAGGGCCTTGACATCTCCTAAAGAGAACTTATTTTCTCCTGAGATTTCCCTCCTTTCTATAAGAGGTTACTAAAAACACTTTTCTTTTTCCAATACGACTTTATTTCTGTTCTCTAACACTGATGTCTTCCCCAAGCGTGTTTTGACAATCTAAAACTGCACTTTCAAACTTAGAATATGGTTTTGTTATAACAAGGATTGATTCACAACACGGATTAACTGGTTGTTCTTTCCACAAAACTTTGTTTCCTTCTAAAGAGTTTTGTTTTCTCTCCAGAGAAACTTGTTATCGAACCTTGTTTTCACCCCTGAACACACTATTGTCTCTCTGAAGGATTTTCTTGAATCATGAGATTCATTTTTGAGTTTATTTCGATCTCCAGTGCAGGAGTTAGGAAGAAAAGCAAGTGCAGTATATTTCCTCTATTTTTTTTTTCACTTTGTTTCAGAGACAGCCATTAGTGTTTCAACAGAAATTTTTGTATATACTTTTGGGGAAAAAGTGATTCAAATTTTTGTGTGTACTTTGAGAAAAAGTGCTAGGTTATGTTGTTGATTTTCTCTATTATTGAATGAACAGTAATTTAGTACATTCTGCTAAATTCAAAAACTTAAAACATCACATTTTGTTACTAGCAAAAATTGTATCCAAGGAATTAACAATTAACTGTAAAATTAAAGTATTTGAAGATCAAATTATTTGAAGTTTATAAGTTACATTTTAGTTAGACAAATTTAGTAAGAGATATTTATTATTAGACAAATATTATGGTAAAGATTGTTAAAATTTTAATTGTAGTAATTATAGCAAATATAAATGGTACATTAACAAAAAATATATATGTACAATACACATAAAAGAGTACAGATTGTGAATTTTTAAGTAAAAACTTTGGTGAAATTGTAAAGTATCAACATGTTTGCATATTACAGGGATGTCCAAATAATTAATCATTCTTATAATTTTATAGCATGTTTAAAATATAAACCTTAAAATTGGACACAGAATAAAATGGTTAGGCACAAACTGTTTCCACTTAAACAAAGATTTTTTTTTTCAATTTATTCATTGCTCCAGATTTCTAGGCAGCTTTTACCTTACATCTGTTTAACAAGGTTGAAAAAAGTAATTTTCTCACATATTTGTAAGTATGTAATACACTGAAACTTGTAAAATTAACTCATAATGGTATGCAATGAACCCAAATGTAAAACTAAAGAGATTAACATAAAATTTTTTGTCTTCACTTTTTTCTTGTTGTATGGAATATTGTCTGGGCCCCAGATATGTCCTTTACAAGTTGATAAAATGCAAATTGTGATGGAAAAGAAGTTTTAAGGTTGATGATTGCACTGATTTTTTTTTTCATGGCACATTAGAGATTCCCCCAAGAAACAGTAGGATTGGTCACTGAGCACAGAAAAAAAAAAGTCTACTTGATTAGTACTGTGACTTCCTCCTAAAATCTCCAAAAGCAAAGACAAATAAAAAAAAGAAAGTGACATATATCGTTAAGTATCTATTTATAATGGATATGAAAGTATTTTTTGTTTGTTTTGGTTTTTGGTTTTTGGGTCATACGCAGCATTGCTCAGGGGTTACTCCGGGCTCCATGCTCAGAAATTGCTCCTGGCAAAAATTGCTCCTGGTTGGGGGACCATATGGGACGCTGGGATTGGAACCAATGACCTTCTGCATGAAAGGCAAATGCCTTGCCTCCATGCTATCTCTCCGGCCTCAGTATTTTATTGGACTATGTATTAACTTCTTGTTTTGTTTTGTGTGGGTTTGGTTTATTCTCTATTTTCTTGGTGGCCAAAGATTCTGAAAATAATAAAGTACACTAGGCAGTTTATATTTGAATATTGTAATTCTTGAGGTTCAAAAGCGAACTCAGAATAAAGAAAAAAATAGTTGTCCTCTATCTTGAATAAATTAAATTCACAGTTTAAATCTATTTCCTCAAATAAAATATACATCTTTTATTTTCAAGAATACCAGTAACAAGCAATTTCTTTACTGAAACCAGACCACACTAATCATGCTATTAAGTATCTTGAGGTCTGTTTTATTGAAATATCTCAAGGTTTCTCTCCATAGATAAACATTTTTCTAAGATCTAAGGAAGGTTTGCCTAGTTTTGAAGTGGCTAGAGTTTCTGAAGCTTGCCCATCTTTCTCAATGTGATGCATTTACTCAAGTTTATGCAGTCATCATTAAACTAATTTACTATTTTGAACAGGCCGTAGAAGTAAACCAAATAATAAAATTAAGCATCTACTTGATTAAAAACACATTGCCTGTAAGCTTAAATTTATTAAACAATATTATATATCTATCTATCCCATCCTACAAATTCCTTCCCCAGCCTGTCATCATAATAAGCCCATTTTTAATGTTGGCTGATAAACTTTTGGTCTCAAGATTTTATTGTTGACTCTGGCTTAGCTATTTATTTCTGTCATTTCTTAACCCCACCAATGCACTTGAGTTCCTTTGGTGCCTATCCCAGGGTATTTAACATTTGTGTGGTCTTCATCACTTTCTTAAACTAGCTTTTTATTTTATATTTTAAAAACTAGTTTGAAATTTAAAGTATCTGAAAAACAGCAAAGGTAGTCTTCGGGAAAGATTGGAACTTATGTATAATACACTAGTAAGAAGATTTATTAATATTTGGTATATTCTCTGAATAAAAAGAGTGGCATAATTCATAAATTTAAAATAAAGTCACCAACCATTACCTAAGGCAGAATGTGTAAAATAGTATAAAAAGGTCCCAAATCTCACTATATGCTACCTATTCAGTGGCTATAAAAAGAAATGCCCATATAAAGATAAATTGAACTATTTTTAAAAAAATATCCATAAATAAAAATTTTCACTTCTGTAAAATTAAAGAGTTAAGTGTAAGGATTCAACTCTAAGAAGTTAAGAGCAATAGCCAGAAACAAAAAGTAAACGAAAAATAAGAATTAAAGTTGCATGACTAGGAAACTTTTTTGTTTCATTTTATTATTTTAATGGTCAGCATTAAACTTAATTGTGGAGAACCATTAAGATATGCTCCTATTTAAATATTTCTTTCACCAATAAAGTTTCAATTTTATCCTAAAACTAACAATCAAAGCCATGAAAAGACAGTTAACAGTCTCATTTTATCTTACATATTCAAAGAACATTTCCTAACGTTACAAAAACAAAGTACAATCACTGCAAGGGTTTGTTTAAGTGATTATCTAATTACTTTACAGAAAATTACCTTTCTTCCTTAAAAAAGCATCTAGCTGCCAAATCTACTCCTGTTGTAGTGAGAAGCCTCACGCTATTTGGCTTCTGGGCTCCATCTGCGCTTGTCTGCAGCTGCTTTTATCCTCCTCAAACTCCTCTCAAAAGGAGCACAGAGAATCTGCAATTCATGTCAGGGCACCCAGCCAGATTAGATGCTGCCAAATATCAACATCAGGTTCTGTGAGAAAAATTAAGTTACTTAAGCTTCTCTCTAACACTGCAATGATGTTGCCTGAAAGGTTATACAGTTTGAATCTTTATTTCTACCCTGCTGGGAAAAAATAATTTGGAAGTGAAAATGTGAGGCTCTGAAGTGATTTGGACATTTTATGGTGACCTAACCTTTTTGTCCATGATTCTTATTGTGTTTAGTTATCTTGTTAGAGTATTTATTTTCTTGGAGTGAGCACTTACAGTTTTTTTCTGCAGTTCTAACAGTACAAAAGAGAAGAATAGATTATGAATAACTTCATATTCTACTTTTTTGTGGGAGAGGAATTCCAGTGATTCTCAGTGTTCTGCACTCAGGGAAAACTCCGGGTGGGGATTGAGGTTATATGTGAGGCCAGATCGAACCCAGGTAGGCTGCATGCAAGGCAGCAGCCTATTCTCTGTACTCTAGCTCCAGCCCTAAACATATTACATTTTTAAAAAGTTTTGGGGTTTGACTATGCACATCCTCAATAATTCATTGCATTGTGCTGCAAAAGACATGGTATGCATGTATTTTTCACTTCAGCTATTTTCTTCCAACAAGTGCTTTAGGATTGATTTATAACAAACTTTAAAAATCAGAGAATAGAAACTATAAAGATTTGTAAAAATCATATATTACACAGGACATTTGATTACTATGTTCCATATTCTTACCAACAGCAAAGGGCAATAATAGCATCCCCTCATATTTATTTCAAGGTATAAACTAATATACATGTGATTTTAATACCATATTGTTAATGACAAAAACATCTGCATGTATTTTATGTAAGTGTACTTTGATTTCCAAATAAATATTAAATGTGAATAAAAACCAAATGCTAATTTAATTAAGGAACATTTTTAAAGTTATTATCTTCTCCCCTTCACTCTGTTACTGTTGCTAATATTGTTACTGTGATGACTTGTCATTGAATGAATACCTGGCTATGGGGCTCACATTTTTAATTTGTAGTGTTCACTTGACTGTACAGCTCATTATTTTTTGCTCCTCTTTCATTGTAATGTTGGCACATGTACTCATCAGGTGTGGCACTCTTAGTAAAGACACAAACTTGATGATTGTAAGTCCTTGCATACGATGCACTCAAGGGCACCCATTTCCTGCCATTTCCTGCACATTTATATCTCCTAGTTGTGTTCACCAGAGTCCCATTCTTTTTTATGGTTACAAAACCTGGATGTGGTGCAGCTTGAAATTGCTTACGGAGCTGAGGATTACAGACAACAAAAAAGCCAGGATCATACTATTGGACACTGTGGATTTGAACACATATCCATAATTTTGCATGGCTAATGCCCTAAGCCACTATGCATGGTGCTATTCCTTAAGCCCAATAGCAAACTATTTTAAATGTCTGTAAAATTTTATGTTTTAAAAACCTGTTCTTGTATTTACTACGTTGTTCCTTAATTCAGCTTCATAAAAATAGTAGCAGGGTTTGAGATAATGAAAGCAGAGTGTTGCCTTGCATGTGGTCGACTCTGGTTTGATCTCCTGCACCACATGTGGTGTCTCAGCACTACCTGAAATGATCCCTGAGCACATAGTTATGCACAAACTATGAACATGTAGAGATTTCTCCAAAACCAACCAAGTCAAATACTCAAAACAATTCTAAATGTATTTCAACTATAAAAAATTAAAAATTATAAGTGGGGATAAGAAAGTAACAGACACCCCTCTGATGAAGACCAACAGATAGCCCACAGGCACATGAAAAAATGCTCACCTCACTTATTATTAGGAAAATCCAAATCAAGATGACAATCGGATATTATATTTCTTCAGAGAGGATGATACATAACAAAGATATTAGGAGCAGTTTGCATTTGCAGGTATGTGGTGAAAAAGGAACTCTCATCTACTGCTGATGGGAATGTTGTCAGATCAGTTCATATAGAATATGGCATGAAGGTTCTCAATAAACTCAGAATCTGGATGCCATATGACCTCACAATTTCACTTTTGGTTATCTACCCCCAGGACAAAAAAAATTCATCTAAAAGGACATACATACAACACTATTTCATTGCATCACTCAGTACAATAGCTAGGATTTGGAATCAACCAAGATGTCCAATAATAGATGAATGGATCATGAAGATGTGGAACACATACACAATGAATATTAAATAGCTGTAAGGAATCATGCTGCAACTTGTTTGGGACTGAAAGATATTATGTTAACTGAAATAAGCCCAAAGAAGAAGGATAAATATAGGATGATGTCACTTATATGTGGTATTTAGAATAACTGCATGAAGAAATGCAATGTTTTAATTGGAGGTTATCGAGAATACTCTTTTCTCCAGAGTAAAGTGAAGTGAAGGAAAGAAACTGAGGAAAGAAGAAGAAAGAAAAATGTAAAATACCATGAGAACTCAGGTGCATTAGTGGGTTAAGAAATGGCAGAAAAAAAGTAGCCAAGCTACAGAGTCAACAATTAAATTTTTAGACACAAACTTTAACAGCTAAAATTACAAACAGGCTTAATAAGATGACAGCCTGGGAAAGGGATCAGTAACACAGGATGGACTCTGGGGGCATTGGTGGAGATAGGTTGACACTGGTGGTTGGCTTGGTGCTGAACCATTGTATGTTTAAAAGAAAAACTATGAAGAACTTTGTAAATCACGATTATTTATATAAATTTAAAACTTAAAATTATATTTATAATTTTTCTATAACTTGTTTAGTATTAAAAGTCAGGTCTCTGATTCACATAAAAAATCTACCCCCTTTTATTTATATGCTACAGAATATAAACTTGTAACAGCCTTATAAATTACAAATTTTTGTTACATGCAAATTTTTATCTGGCACTTGTCTTGTTTTCATTTTTCATTTAATATATTTTAAGCAGTACTTTTATAATTATCTCAGTAATTTATGTTCTTTGGATAGGTATGTAGGAACTAAATTGCTGAATCTTATGATAGTTCAACTTTATTTATTTTTAGGAATCTCCATATTGGTGATTAAAATGATAATATAGAAAGTAGGGCATTTGCCTTACATGCGACCCACCTGTGTTTATTCCCTGACATTACTTATGGCCAATCAAGCACTGTCAGGAATAATTCCTGTGTGCAGAACCAAAATTAACCCCGAGGGGCTGGAGAGATAGAATGGAGGTAAGGCATTTGCCTTGCATGCAGGACAGTGGTTCGAATTCCGGCATCTGTATGGTCCCCTGATCCTGCTGGGGGCTATTTCTGAGCATAGAGCCAGAAGTGACCCCTGAGTGCTTCCGGGTGTGACTCAAAAACAAGAAACAACAACAACAACAACAACAAAATAACAGTAAGCCTTGAGCACTGCAGTAGATATAACCTGTAAAATAAATAAATAACACTTGAATATTTTTTATAAATTCTGAACCACTTTGTAATGAACTTGTTTATAGTCAACGTAAAGAATGTCTTTTGTTTCACGTCAGTGCTTACATTTGTTTGTCTTGTTTGTTTTTATAAATTACCTTATTTAAAGACTAAGCATTATATAATCCTAATAGTACATTTGTTTCTGGCACTCATGATCCAAAACTAATCCCACATACCATTATAAAGTTTCCTCCACACTGCCCCTGAATCTCCATGCATTCTCAAACCTACATTTTTGGCAGGAAAAAAATAATATAGTTTATATTGCTTGTTTACAGGTAAGTGGAATAGATTTATTATTTAGAAAGTAAAGCAAAAATAAAATTTGTGAAAATTATTGTATTTTGCAATACAATCATTAAGTTATTATCAGAAAGTTTTTTAAGATATTTATTGCTATTTATTCTGTTGGTAATTTGCATTGTTTCTAGATATTATGTGGCTTTAAAACCATGTTGACATTTAAATTGGTATGTCCTACTGGCATGATGGCATTGAACAATTTGGAGTTGTTGTGAAACTGCAGATGTGTACTTGCATTCCAGGGAGTTTAAATTTGGTGGCTGATATTGCATTGTTTGTGGGTGGGGTGTCGGCTGCCAAGCCTTTTGGAAAGACAAAAGGAAGTATAAAAAGGAGTGGGAGGATGTTAACACCTACTTTAAAAAAAGCCCCGTGATGACACTCCAAATACCTTAGTTTTGGTCAGTTTGGTGTCCCTGTAGAGATCCATGGTTAAGTATAGAAGATGAAGGGCCAGAGAAGTGGTGCAAGCAGTGAGGCATCTGCCTTGAGAAGAGTAGCCTAGAACTGATGGTGATTTAATCCCCTGGCATCCCATATGATCCCCCAAGCCAGGATTGATTTCTGAGCACATAGCCAGGAGTAACTTATGAGCATCAATGGGGAGTAGCCCAAACAAAACAAAACAAAGAGTAAAGTTGAGCCACTAGCAAAGGACTGTTTTTGCCTACATATGTTGTTCCTGGCTTTTGAAAATGAATAGTCGCACTACTATTAGTTGATTTCTCTTGGTCATTTTGATTTGCATCAATTAACAATGATGAGCCTTTGCCCTGTAACCTTTGACCAACTGTAGGTAGAGTATAGATTTGTAGAACTGACGTATTCAGTTCTTCTATCATTTCTTAATTGGGTTGTTCATTATTATTAAAAAGTTTAGTTCTTTAATTTATATTGGCTTTTATATTCATGCCTCTTGTCACCTGCACAGATGAATATGCTCCCTTATTTAGTAGAAAAACATTTTGTTTTTTCAATACTTTCATAATACAAAATCATTTTAATTTGAGACAGCCTCATCAGTATATTTTTATTTCTCTTTTGTTTGCCATAGAGTCAATAAACATACCATTAAATTTAATGTTATGGGTCTGAGTGATAGCACATCGGGTAGAGTGTTTGCCTTATATACAGTTGACCCAGATTCAATCTCTGGCATCCCATATGGTATCCTGAACCTGGCAGAATTTATTTCAGAGCACAGAGTCAAGAGTAACCCCTGAGGACCACTGAGTGTGGCCCCAAAACCAAAAAACAAACAAACAAAGTTAATATTATGAAGAGTAATATTGCCTGTTTCCTTCAATAGTTTTTAAGGGTGAGCATAATAGGTAATGCTCAGAAATTACTCCTTGCTCTATTAGCAGTAATTATTACTGATGGGCTCAGGAAATTATTCCTTGCTCTATTAGTAGTAATTATTACTGATGGGCTCAGGAAACCATATGGGATGACAAGGATCAAACCTAGATAGATTGTGGGCAAGGCAAACATCTTTACTGCTGTACTATCATTCTGGCTCCTTTTGTTTTGTTTTCTTTTGTTTAGGGGGCCCACACTTGATGATGCTCTGTGCTTGATCCTGGCTTAGCATTCATGGCACACTCTTTGTGAATTTCCAAGGGATGTTGAGGATAAAACACAAGTTAACCACGTGCAAGAAAGTGACATAAACTGCTGTATTATCTCTCAGCCTCTTTTTCCATCTGCAGATATGAGGAAAATTGAGGCCTTTGAAATAGTTCCCAATTACGTCAAATATTTCTCATTTGTATCTTAATTATTTTCTATTAGTCTTGTTTTCAAAATCTGAAAAAATTCCACCATCAGTGTCCCCTACTGGTTAAGGGGAGTGAGTGTTCTTTTTATGACTGAAACCCAACTACAAACATGTTTGTAATCATGGTGCTTAAATACAGATGTTTAAAAAGAAAAAGAAAGCTGTTAACAAATAAAAAAATTGGAAATTTAAAGAAAATAAACATAAAATCCAAACTTTCACAGTAAAAAAATACATAAAATCTTAAAATTTAATCCATTGGATATAATGGGAAATTGTGGCTCAATTTCATTCTTTTGCATATGAATTATCAATTTTCCCAGCACCATTTGTTAAATATACTTTGCTTCAACTTTTTTTAAAAGATACTTTTGACTATTGGGGATTGTCCTTGATATTGATGCTGATCAGCTCCACTCAAACTTCTCTAGTAGTTTCTATTTTCTTGAAACAATATTATTGACATATAGTCAGAGATTCCATTGAATTATGATCATGCATTGTACTGAATAGTTACCATTGTTAATTATTTCATCAGTAAGAATGGAATATTTTCCCATTTTCTTGTTTCTTCTTTTATTACTTTTAATAGTGACACAATGTTTTATTTTGTGAGATAGGGGTATACTAGATGGTGCTCAGGATTTACTTCTGGCTCTGATTTTAGGATTACTCCTGGCAGTGATTGGGCGACCGTATGGAGTGCCAGAGACCTACTCCTGGTTGGCTGCATACACTGCAAATTGCCAATGCACTATCTGTCCCAATAATGGCAAAGTTTTAAAATGTAATTAATTTTACTTTGATCTCGAATAATTTTGCATCACTCTTTGGGACATTGGTAACAGAAATAATGTGCATTTATTTGATATTTGAAGGGTATTATAGTTTTGTAGTTTTAGTTTTTTAATCTTTATTTTTTCAAACTGAACTAAGGAAATGATTATTTTTTGCGTGCCCATAAGGCAAAATTATTTTACAACAATAAAAAACCTCATCTTTGTATATTACTTTACAAATAAGATATAAGGGAAAAAAGCTGATATAGAGGTTAGAAATAAAAACAGAGAATAGATATGAAAACAAGCTAATAGATAAATAACCAGCTTAGAATCTGCTCATAATTATCATTAAAGATCACCATTGTCACAAACAGCTTTATTTTTATATGAATATAATTATTAAATTAATAGTGGAGGTAAAAATTAATAGATTTATTGTTCCGAATCTCCCTGGCAGTTATTGTTGTCTGTCATAAGAATATGAGTGTTTTATTTTCTCTCTATGCACTGACCATCATAGTTTTTATGACAATTTTTCTTTTAAGTTTTATGAGTAGTGAGAGAAGAAGCCTCCCTATGAGAAATATGTAGCATGATTTCAGCTTTATCTGAATGTATGCAATCATCAAATGATTTTAAACTATTTTATTAAATTAATTGTCATCATGAACCCAGGTCTCATGGTCCACAAAGAATAGAATACCTGAAACTATAAAATGAATCTCAAAATAACAACATACAAATAATTTTGAAGTAAATTTCTACAAATATTTTCTGTTAAATAATTTAATTACTGGTAAATAAATTTATTTGTAAAACAGAGAAGAGGGATAGATTCTTCAGGACATCTTGTCCAGGAAGTTTCCACTTATAGTACATTATGGTCCATATATTGGCAAACTAGGCATTTTGTTTTTAAAAAATCAAGTTCATATATTTACATGTCAATGTAGCTGTGGCTTTAAAATGAAAAGCACAAAATGACTATTATTCTTAAGGAATAATTGTGAAAATTTAAATAATAGAGGAAATCAATTATGCAGATGCATAGCTATTTTCACCATTTAGCCTTTATAAAATTCAACAGAAAGTAGAAAAGTTGTGCCTCCTTTTTTTTCTGTGCCAGCTAGTAAATATTCACAAGAATTAAATACTTAATAAAACTGATGTGCATCTAAATATAACTGTGACAGAATATATAGAAAAAGAGATTATGAATTTAACATGTTTAAAATAAAAGTATTGATGCGGCATTTGAAGAAAGAAGTTAAAGTACTATATTAAGATGAAAAATAGTTTATAATTTAGTAATATTTTAGTCATTTTATTGCATCCACAATAGCTAAAGGGAATTTTGAGTTAATGGAGTTCAATACTTTTTTCTGATGCTGCTGCTGATGTGGGTAAAAGATCGATTTTTATACCTCAGGTCATCTAACTAGTTACAACAAAACCTTCACCAGATCCAAAGTGCTTAATCTGACACCAGATCATTTTTAAGGTTTGGAAGGGTCAGATTGACAGTACAACAGAGAATGCAGTTTCCTTACATACTGCCTACTAGGTTTGATCCCCAGAACCTAATATGGTACCTTAAGCATCCCAGAGGTGATTCATAAGTGAATAACTCCTGAGCACAGCCTATTGTGGCCACACCAAAACAAAAAAAAAAAGAACATAAAATTATAATCATGTGTTATTCCTCATAGTGAAATTTCTGCTAATAGCTTTCAATTTATGATTTAAGAGATTTCTGATTCCTGAATCAGAGCATGGAAAAACTCTATAATTTGATTATTTCAAAGTATTTCATTTATTAAATTATTTTATTTATCTATGTGATATTGTTGCCCCTGGGTCAAAAACTTGATTTTTTGAAAGTGACTATAAAACTCAATTGTTAATTATCTAGGCTTATAATATACATGTGTATTTTTCCAAGAGAAGTAGAAAAGAACCAGAGGGACTATTTTAAGCACATTTGTAGTTGAGATGTCAATTATAAGTGATTAGGAAAAATAAACCAGGCCGCTTATTTTTCTTTATGTTTTAATAAGTTTCATTTAGTAAGTTTTTACTTAAAAAGTACGTGTCAAACTTAGATCTGAAGCACAGAATATTTTAAAACTGAATCTAAAATAAACATTGCCTTATATTAGGAACAATTAATTGAGAGTATCAGAAAAAAAAAAACCAAAATGCAGAAGTTAGCTAGAGAATTCTGAAAAAGGCTCTTAGGCATTATATGGAATAAAATTAGAGTTGAACACATATTTCAGATACGAAATTGAAATGTGATAAATATTATAACAATGTTTGTAGGACTACTACAATAGTGGGTACATTTATAACAGGGTTTAAATAAATAGGTAGGATTTTAAATAATGAAACTAGACAACAAAAATATGCAATAAGCTATAGAGAAGAGCAGGACAAATAACACAACACTTCAATAATTTAGGTTAAATAAAAGATTTAAAGATCTGTTTTCTCATTGATTTTTAACATGTAAAATATCCATACCTGAAATGAACTGACGATTAGCCTATAGCCTTTCATTTGTTCTTTATAAATTACATTCATGTTAGAATTGTGAATTTTTATAACATATCAAATCTTTATATATTACAAGCATGATTACAAGCATGATTGTAGTTGGGTTTCAGTCATAAACAGGATACCCTCCTTCACCTTAGTAACTAAAGTCTAACTGCAAAATAAACTTTCATATAGACAGTTTCAATTCCTTTCTACATACTTTTATCATATTTAGAATTACTTATACATTTAGATGAATATTTGAGAATGACCTGAAAAATTCCACTTTGCTTTGTGAACTGAATGACAATAGGCCTATTATAAGCAAGGAAAATCAACACCTTCTAACCAAAAGACAGATTGTTTTAAGTAGAACAGTTGTAAAAAAATGAAGGGTGGAAGTAAAATCCCAACTTAACAGCAGATGTTGCTGTTTCTGCCAAATCTGCTCTGCCTTTAAGCCCCATTTTTGAAAGAGTAAGTTAATTATTGAAGTATAATTCACTAATTACAAGAGTCACATCAATTTGCTTAAATTTGTTTAAATTATGAAATAATTTGTTTAAATTATGAGAGATGTATATATTGTTAATAATTAATATAAATTAAATAAGATAATGAATTCAAAAGCTATATATACCTTGTATTTGAAAATAAAATTATTTTGTTGTGGACATATTTTAAAAGGATGGACTTGGATAAAAAAGCATCAACTTTTATTCTTTATTATAGCTGACTGAGAACAGGTTTATTAGGTTTATGTTTCTTGAAATATCATTTGGACCTTATCCCCCAATCACTGTTAGGAAAAGAACTCACTTTTTTAGAGTAATAATAAAGTGAAATAACTGATTTAAATAAAGTTTTTTATTTTTTAACCTGTTACAGCATGTAGTGTCTATAATGTTTTCAAGACTAGGTTTAAGTGAGTTCAACATTGTTGTGTATTTTTCTAAAATATATCTTTCCCATGCAATGTATGCTGCCCATTTTATATAGGCATAGAAATTAACACAGATGGAGATGTATAGCAGTTTACATATAGTAAGATACTGAGGGCCAGTGTTATAGTATAATATATACAAATATGCAGTGTAAGAATGGTAGACATCAATACTTCTACTTGTGTGTCAGTAAAACATTATGGTAAAACAATATTTTAAGTGACTAGAAATTTACAGGACTAGAAACTAGGAAGATTATAAAGAAGTCATATAAAGACATGAAAAGTTAATTTGTGTTGAGAGCAAGCTTGAGTAAAATTCATATGTTTAAGGAATTGCAGTGTATGATTTGAGTATTATGTACAGGAAAAATATAAGGACAATAGAATTGGATAATAAAAAATGTGATCACATTATGCCTTATTTAAATATTGAAAATAAATATTCAGAATAGTAGCAAATCATATATGTTTTAAATGAAAGTAGAACAATTCAGCTTTTAAATGTAGCCCTATAGGAATTACCACAGTATAATAGAGTGAAGAGTAGGCAAAAAATCCATAGCAGGACTTCTTAAAGTGGATCATTTGGCACTTGATTAATATCAACTAAAGCCCTGAAAATTGATAACTTTAAAACATCCATTACTGGGCCCAGAGAGATAGCACAGCGGTGTTTGCCTTGCAAGCAGCCGATCCAGGACCAAAGGTGGTTGGTTCGAATCCTGGTGTCCCATATGGTCCCCCATGCCTGCCAGGAGCTATTTCTGAGCAGACAGCCAGGAGTAACCCCTGAGCAAAGCTGGGTGTGGCCCAAAAATAAAACAAAGCAAAACAAAACAAAAAAAAACATCCATTACTACTTCGTATTACTCAGAATTAGAATACTTAAAATAACTGTATTTTATCCAAAGAAGCCAAGCATATAAGAAATAACAATATAAACCTATAAAATAGGCAATTTTAGAGCATCTAGTTTTCATGCATGTCTTCCTTCCCTATTCTGTTTTTTTTTGGGGGGGGGGACCTGGTGACACTCAGAGGTTACTCCTGACTATGTGCTCAGAAATCGCTCCTGACTTGGAGGACAAAATTGGACGCCTGAGGATTGAATCTATGTTTGTCCTTGGTTAGCATGTGCAAGGCAAAGGCCATACAGCTTGTGCCACTGCTCCGACCCCATTCCTTCCCTATTCTTGTAATTCCTGGCACACTTTTGTTATGCTGTATTAGCTCAACTTAAAAATAAACTCCTTTTACCAATTGGCCTTAAAAATATTTATCCATATGTACATATCTCCTTTTTTGCATATAATTAAATATGTTCCTTCATGAAATCAGCCCAGTCGACAGAACCCAAATGTTTGATCCCTGAAAAAAATAGCCCTGATGATCAGGAATCTGTGGGTAAGAGATAACAAAGTAAGAAGGAGATAAATGTCTGAGTTTATATTAGTGATATATAACTTAATGTGTTTTAAAATTATATCCCTAAAACACACAGAATTATACAACTTATGCTGTTATTATTTTTGTTAAAACACTTTTTCAGTAGCCAGAGTGGTAGCATAAGCGGTAAGGCCTTGCCTGCGCTAGCCTAGGACAAACCACAGTTCGATTCCCCGGCATACCATATAGTCACCCAAGCAAGGAGAAAGTTCTAAGTGCAGAGTGAGGAGTAACCCCTGAGCGTCACTGGGTGTGCCCCCCCAAAATAAAAATTGAATAAACAAATAAAACACGTTTTACATCTTAATTTTATGATGTACACAGAATCCAGATGAATTGGCAGAAGTTTCTTCTTTATTTCTATAAGATATATCAGGAGATAAATCCAGAAGTCTTTGCATTTATATAACTTAAGTAAAATGACAAATATAGAATTAAGTGAGAAAATGAATAAGCCTTGACCTGCAGAGTTATTAGAAATCTCAGAGTTTAATAAATACCATGAATTAATTTAAATGGCCAAGAAATAACTTACAAATGTTCAGTTACAAGTGATTATAGAGCATACAGGAAAACATTTTTAGAGTAGTCTGCCTCTTTGTTACTATGGAAAAGTTTGACTTGAAATAAAATTAGTCTATTGAAATTATATTGATATGTTGGAGTACATTAAATATTCCAATATAAATGCAAGCTTCATTTCAGTAAAATAAGTTGATAGAAAGGAATGTAACACATATAACAATTTATGAAGCTTGTTTTTCCAAAATGGACTTAAAGTAGGCAGGAAACAAGAACAAACAATATGTTGGAGTTACAACTAAGTATAAGTAAATGAAAAGTTTAAGATGTTGAAGAAAATAATGTGTAAAATTATTTTTTAAATATTTGTATCTGAGAAAAATATTTGAATACATTATATTGAATAAAATATTGTTTTCTCTTTTTTTCTTCTTCTTCCTTCCTCCTTCATTTTTTCTTCCTTCTTTATCTCTTCCTCCTGTTCCCTCCTCCTCCTTATTGTCTTCTTTTTTCCTCCTTCTGCAAACATCCTTCTCCTCCTCCTCGTGCTTGTGCTAGGAATAGAACCCAGGTATCACGCCTGTGAAATGATAGTCTTTACCACTGAGGTAAATTTCTGGCAGTTTTTTATCTTAATATTTGTCCGTGTATGTACAGAATGATTCAGTTGTAGGGACATGTAATCTGTGAGATATACTTATATTTATGCTTTTATAAGAAAGCATGTTAAAAATCTTTCATTTAACTCAACTTAATTATTTCAATATATTTGATTAGTAAGTGCTAGTTTTCTGTTGTATTATAAATTTGATTTCCTAATGCTATTAAGTTATAGTCAAATGTTGACATATTATGACTGATTGCATTTTGGTAAATATGGATTAAATTAATAAGAGATTACATTAGTATATATAACCCAAAAGTATAAAATAATCTGTAGATTTTAAGTGATATCGAAACAAATTTAAATATTATCATTAAAACAGTATGTCTTGGTATTTATTCTACCTTGAGAAGTCTTCAAGTGCATGTATACTTTCTTGGAATACAAAAAACTTATGCCAACAAAAACTTAGAAGGCTAAGGAAATAGGACAACAGGAAGTGCGTTTGGATTACACAGTACTGGTCTAGATTCAGTCCCTGACACCTCATATAATCCTTTCTAGTACTGTCAGAAGTGTTTTCTGAGAACAGAATGAGGAGTAAGACCAGGGTACTATTATACGAACCCAATACAAAAATAAATAAGTACGTTGAATTTAGTTGATATATATATATGATGCATTGTATCTGTAAGACATTAGATAGAATTTTATTACTTACTCTGGTTCAATTTTTTGAGATCATTAAGATATTTTCTTTCTTTTTCTGCTTTTTTTCCTTTCATTCATTTTATTTTCTCTTCCTCTCTTTGTTTCTTTCTGTTTCTTCTTATCCTCTTGTTTTTGTTTTCTTTTTTTGTCCCTGTTAATGTTCTTATTTTTGTTGTTCTTGTTCTTGTCCTTGTTCTTGTTCTTCTTCATCAGCTCCCTCCTTCCTTACTTGATACTTGGCAATAGTCAGGGATTGCTATTAGCTTAGTGCTCACACATCACTCTTTGTGGGACTTTTAAGAACAAGGGGGTTGCAGGGGTTGATTCTATATCACTTTCCTGCATATTCCTCTATGTATGACTTTTAATATTTAGATAGAAAAATAAAATATACTTGTTGGAATCTATATATGAATGTACTTGTTTTGCCTGCAGAGAGTTAATGTATAATCAGTTTGCTATGTAACTATATGTCATAAGTTCAATAGGTCACTTAAATATTGAAAGTTCTGTGTCAAATAATATTTTTATAGCCACAAGAATTCTGTTTTATCTTAATACCATAGCTCCTACTCTTTAACTTCTTAATTTTTTTGCTTATACTGTTCTTTAATGTTATATATCCCATGTAATTTACAATAATACTTAAATATCACCTCATAAAGTAAAATTTTCTAACAATAGATTTGAAATATAGATAATTTTCACTTATTATATTCTTTCCTAACATTGAAAAATTTATTTTTACCTTATCATTATTATATGGAACATGCATGTAAATGTTAAATAAATCTATCGCTGATCCACATGTTTTAACTATATAGTTAGAAATTTCATCACCTAGAACAGTTCCTGATTCATGCAAATTATTCACAGCATCTGTTCATTAACTTTATTTTTTATTACTAGTAGAAAACTCAAAGATAGAAATATAATACTAACATGTTTTAAAATAGTATTTACTATTAGTTATTTTTCATAAAGGACCAGCTTGAACATTTTTCATACTTTTATAAAGTTTAGTAGCTTAGTTTCTTAGTCAATTTTAATCAATCTCTGGCCATGTGGAAACCAGAATTGTAGTATCCACTATTGAGGTTAAACAAGTTCCCCATTTTTACATTATAAAACATCTTTAATATCACCTTAGTAAAGATTCCTACTGTTTGCTTAAAATAAACATAGAAAAATTCAAAATTGAACTAACAGTAGTTAAAATTCAACTAGCATTAAGTACTACTACAAAGGGTACTACAATCTAATAATTAATTAAATTTTTATAATTATAATACATATTGAAATATTTTATCTTTTCATTATACCTGTTGTTTTAGTCTATAAGATATATAAGGCATGTTTAGTGAATGTAGTATTTTCTTTATGGTTACAGGATGTGCTTTGCTTTTAAAGGAACAGAAAATGAAGAGCAAGTAGCAAAGGCATTTTACCTGTCACAGCTTAGGAGCAGACCACTGAGAGCAAAACTGATGGTACTGTGCATCTGTGCATTCAACATTTCATGGCTCTAAGCCACTAGACTCTTTTCTGCATGACCAACTGACTAATTGCTGTACTTGGCCTTTTCTATTCTCTTCAATTAATGCAATGCACAATTGCACATAGCAACAGAGTCACCCATACAGAACAGAATATGGGCCAGAATTAGGCTCTTAATCCCAGAAGCACCTGTTACAAATATAAAGCTTCCAGATGGTTCAGTCTTTGTGGGGAAGTGTCAAATACTGACTTATCTGTCTTTCTTACTTTGGGTTTAAGGTCAAAAGTATGCTCTGTTGGATGCAGGGAGCCAACTAAAAATCACAAAAATTACCTAGGATTTGGTTTGAAACTTCTCTATTTGTTTATCTAAATCCTTATTGCCCAATGGAGCTCATTGTTATCATTTTCTAGGCATGCAAATAGGATTAGACCATGATTACATGGCAGGCTTCAGTATAATTAGATAGATTTATTTAAACACAGCTGTAAAGCATAAAAATTCGAAATATTTTATGATTATAAATTGAGCAGTTTGTGTATTCAAACCTAAGTCTTCAATCAACTCTATTGTTGTGATGTTGTTTAGGTTTTTAGAAAATGCAAAATATTACCTAATCTTAGCTCAGCTTTTTATTGTTTTTATTTCAAACCAGTGGGAAAATAAGATGACATTATGCATTTCAAGTGAATTTTAACAACAAATATTATTTGTGTTTTTTCTATTGCCACTCATTAATATAATATAAAATTTTACCTTTTTCATATGCATAATATCTAACAATAATATTTAAAACATTAATGTATTATTTGACTCACTTTATTACAAAATTTATGTGTATGACATAAAATTGGCTCTTATTCTAATATTTTACATTGTTTATAATAAACATTGGTATTTAAAACTTATATAATTGATATGCATATGAAGCAATATCATTGTTCTATAAAACTGCTATTATACTTGATTCTAGAATACTGCTGCTATCAAAAAAATTTTTTTTTGTTTTTTTCGGGCCACACCCATTTGACGCTGAGAGGTTACTCCTGGCTATGCACTCAGAAATTGCCCCTGGCTTGGGGGGACCATATGGGACACCGAGGGATCAAACTGTGATTCATTCCTTGGCTAGTACTTGCAAGGCAGACACCTTACCTCTAGCACCACCTCACTGGTCCCCAAAAATTATTTTTAAATATTTTTTTTTTTTTTTTTTGGTTTTTGGGCCACACCCGGTAACGCTCAGGGGTTACTCCTGGCTATGCGCTCAGAAGTCGCTCCTGGCTTGGGGGACCATATGGGACGCCGGGGGATCGAACCGCGGTCCGTCTCCTAGGCTAGCGCAGGTAAGGCAGGCACCTTACCTCCAGCGCCACCGCCCGGCCCCATTTTTAAATATTTTAATGTTGATGTCAAAATTCTAAGACTTGTTTCCAAACTGATCTACTATTTCAGACTATTAGAATAGAATGACTTATTCACTATTTTCTATAGCTTTTATTAGTTGCCATTTGACATAAATGTATTTCCTTTACTATTGTATGTCAATATAATATGTTTATTCACATTTTTGAGTCATACCAGAAGTTCTGCAGAAGCTTTGCTGACTGATTGCTTGGGGATCACTCTCAACAGTGTCAGGGCAGCCATGGGTCAAACAGAGGCCTCTAGCGTATAATACATGATCATCATCTATTTGAGCTATATTTTTTAATATTTTTAAGACATAAAGGTCTTGAACACTCTTTAAATTGTTTTTGTTTTGCTTTGATTTTCAGGGATCACTCGTAATGGGGACATATAGGGTACCAGAAATCGAACCCAGGTGATTACATGATAATCAATCACCTTACGCACTAGCATTGTACTACCATTCTGGCCCCCTATCTATATACTGTTATCATGATTAAGTGATTTTAACTGTTATATAAAGTTTAGTTTTCCAACAGATACACATTATAGCAACTTGAAATTTTAAATATCCTGGTAAAATGTATATATAAGTATATGTATATGTTATATACTATATAAATATATTTATAAAGTAGTTTAAATAGATAGTTATAAATGGCCAATTACTGTATAACAGGAGGACATAGTAAAAGATTTAAGATTGGGCAAGGCAGAGTGAATGTGTCACAGGAGGGGAATATTGAGAAACTTTGATATATGCCAAAAACAAACCATTCTTTCTTGCCCTTACATATGAGACTGTGTTTGAATCCTTCTATCCGCTCCCAAAACATACTGACACAACAGCAAATATAGACATAAGTACCAACAGAAGTCAGAAGAGAACAAAGTAATAATTATAGTTCCATCTGTTGAAAAAGTAAAAACAGTTTAGGTTTTGATGTTGTAGCCTCAAATTAAAGAAAAAAATGACAAGAGAAAAAGTGAAAGTATACAAATAAGTACGCAAGTAAAAAGAACAGACGGAAACCTGAGATAACAAGGGATAATGAAATTAAATAGAATAATTCTCGTTAGAAGCATAGAAATTATATATTTTCAATACAGGAAATCCAAAATTAGTAAAAAAAATTAAGAAGTGGCTTAAAATTCAAAATCAAGTCAAAGTGGTATGAAGGAAGGTAAAAAAATTTACAAAAAATGTATTAAAAGTCTGTAAAAATCACCTTAGAAATAAAAGAAATGGTAGAAAGGTAGAAATTAAATTTTAAATAAGTTTATAGTTTGGTCTTTAAATCTAATTAAATAAAATAAAAATGATAAAAGAACCATGGAGATACTAGAGTAATAATACAGTAAGTAGGGCAATGCCTTGCATGAAGCTGATCTGGGTTCTATATCCAGCATCCCCTATAGTTCCAGGAGGGATCAATCCCTCAGAACAGTGACAAAAATAAACCACAATCAGCGCTAAGATTTCAACCACCAAACAAAACAAAAAGAACTGCTATAACATTAAACCAAACTGAGGAGACAACTTAAAAATAAATCACGTTGACACAGTGAAAATACAAATAATTGCAAATAAGCGTCATTAACAACTTTATGGCAGCACATTAAACAACCTAGCAGAAATAGCTAATTCTTAGAAACTTGTAACATTCCAAGTTTAAGAATTAAGAATAGATAAAATATCAGCTCTATAATTAACAAAAAAAATTAAAATTGAAATCTCCAAAGAGTTCCTTCAAGAAGTTATACAAATGAACCAGTAATATGCTATAAAGTGCTTTTTATCAATCATCATCTGGAAAATGCAAAATGAAGTAATAATGATATAGATTCTGAGCCTCAGTGAGTGTATGACACATCAAAATGTATAGAAAACACAGTGTAACTGAGGACGTAGTGTAAAAGAAACTAATAGACTATTGGGAATGTTGACTTGTTTAGGCTCTATAGAAAACATTTTGGAGAGCTTGATTCATTTGTGGAAGACAGCTTACACTGGTAGTGGGTATGATATGTAGCATTGTATGCTTGAAAATCTACTATTTTAAAGTATTGTAAAACAGATTGTATAAATAAAAATTGATGAACAACATGAAATGGCAACCAAAAACACAGGAAGAGAGTGTCTTAGTACTGAATCTATCATACTTTCAAAGAAAAATTAATGCCTAAACTTTTTTTTTTGCAAGTGTCCCTCCTCTCCACCCTACACTGGCCTGTACTCTAGACAGGCTTTCTACTTCCCTCATTCATTCACATTTTGCTATGATGGTTCTCAGTGTAATTATTTCTGTAACTGCATCTATCACTCTCTGTGGTGAGCTTCATGTCTTGAGCTGGACCTTCCAATCCTCCTCTATTTTGTCTGAGAATCATTACACAAATATCTTTTATTTTTCGCAAAACCATAGATGAGTGAGACCATTCTGTGTTTATCTCTCTCCCTGACTTATTTCACTCAGTATAATAGATTACATATACATCCATGCATAGGACAATTTCATGACTTCATCTCTTCTGATGGCTGCATAATATTTTATTGCATATATGCACCACAGTTTCTTTAGCCATTCATCTATTGAGGGGCATCTAAGTTGTTTCGAGAGTCTGGCTATTGTAAACAGTGCTGCAATGAATATAGATGTGAGGAAGAAATTTTCGTATTGTATATTTGTGTTTGAATTAAAAAATTAACAAACAAAAGAGAAATACAAATGGCTAAAAGGCATATGAAAAAATGCTCTATATCACTAATCATCAGGGAGATGCAAATCAATATAACTATGAGGTATCATCTCATACCACAGAGATTGGCTCACATCACAAAGAATCAGAACAAGCATTGCTGGCGGGGATGTGGAGATAAAGGAACTCTTATTCACTTCTGGTGGGAATGCCGTCTAGTCCAACCTCTATGGAAAGTGATATGGAGATTCCTCCAAAAGCTGGAGGTTGGGCTGGAGAAAAAGCATGGATGTAAGGCGTTTGCTTTCCATGCAGAAGGTCATTGGTTCAAATCCCGGCATCCCATATGGTCCCCCGAGCCTGCCAGGAGCAATTTCTGAACATAGAGTTAGGAGTAACCACTGAGCGCTGCCGGGTGTGACAAAACAAAACAAAAAAAAACAAAAACAAAACAAAACAAAACAAATACAAAAGCTGGAAGTTGAACTCCCAAACGATCCAGCTATTCCACTCCTAGGGATATACCCTAGGAACACAAAAATTAATGCCTAAACTTTTCAAAGGCTTCTGTAAATCTGAAAAGGAATGGGTACTTAAGAATGCATTCTATGGACACAACCCCAATTAGAAGCTTCATAGCCTAGGGCCAGGCGCTATCATTGGTGTCGTAGCTGGGAGGGAGATCAGAGCAGGGCCACAGCCCCACTCAGAAGCCTCAGTGAAAAGGTCTCCTGCTATCACAGACTACTTTAAACAAAATTAAAAAACACCTTGAAATTTTAACATCCCATCCCATCCTATGCAAAGAACAATGGGGAAACTAAGGAAGACATCAACAGCTGGAGATATAGAGAAAAACTCAAACAGATTTCCAAGTCCTCCACAACGCATGAACTCAATAGGTGAAGAACTAAAAAAAAATACATTCTATTAAACTGGTTATTAAATAAAGCACTGGTTTCACATACAGAAAAATCAATAGAATTGTATCTTCAGTGAACATAAGTAAAAGAATGCTCAAGACAAAATAGCAAATACTCAACAATTTATTACATAATTCATATACCATGGGAAAGATGGATTATATGCCATATATGTAATGATACTTGTGACACAACACAAAAGCAATAAAACAGATAATAAACAAATGGTTACCTGAGGCTCAGAAAATATACGTTTAAAATGATCAACCCTTTATTATGATTAGCATGAATGTAGTATATTTATACACAAGCATATATTAAAAACTCTCATTAACATCATGCATAATAATTCATTATATTTATAGATGAAGTAGTTTAATACCAAGGACAATAATAAAGTAAACAATAAATTATTCAAAAAGAAACAAATACCTTAAAATAAATTGAAACCGTATTAAAAGTGTTCATGGAGAACTAAAATACACTTAGGAAATAAACATAAGAAAATTCTATAGTAACAATATATTTTATGTTAAAAAATTAGGAAAATTAACATTTAAAACAAATATTACCTGATGAAATATGAATATTTAATGTGATTCCTATGAAAATGCATTCTTTTTAGAAACAAAATAATTATGAAAGTAATTTAGAAATATGAAAGACACAAATAATAAGAATACTTCTAAAGAAAAAGATGAACGAGTATAAAGTTATCATTATCTATGAATTCGAATTATATTATAAGAAATAGAGACTGAATCATCAAAGTTTTGGAATAAAATAAAACTTACAGATTATTACAACAAAATTGAGAGACCCGGAATAAAGCTATTCTTATTTGAAAAAATAATTTACAAAAACCATAAAAACTTACAATGGGGGCCGGAGAGATAGCATGGAGGTAAGGCGTTTGCCTTTCATGCAGGAGGTCATCGGTTCGAATCCCGGCGCCCCATATGGTCCCCTGTGCCTGCCAGGAGCAATTTCTGAGCCTGGAGCCAGGAATAACCCCTGAGCACTGCCAGGTGTGACCCAAAAACCAAAAAAAAAAAAAAAAAAAAAACAAAAACAAAAACTTACAATGGAGAAAAACTTATTTTCAATAAATAGTGGTGAAAATAGATAGTGGTGCAAAATATCGAAACTAGATACTAGTATCAGAAACAAAAATTAACTCAGAATATGTATAATCTTGGATAATAACAGGAACTATGAAAATATAAAAAAAATCAGTGATAATACATCCTTGACAGTAAACTTAGAAGTAAGCTTGGAGATATTTCTCCAAATATCAAAACCACAAAGTTAAAAATAAATAGGATTAAATCAAACTAAAATATTCACAGTTTAAAAAATTCATCAAAACAAAAATATATTCTTATTAATTAGGAGATGTTTTCATTTTATTGCTGGTAACAAGCATACAAAATATTTATTAAATTCCTTAAAATGAAATAAGGAAACAACAAATAATAGCAGACTTTGAATAGGTAATATGATGCCAAGAAAAATGAATATTTTATTATTTCTTATTGTTTTTAAATACAAATGAAAAGAGCAACAAAAATCTTCACACCTTTAATAATCAAAAACCTTTATAATCAAAAACAAAATATAGAAGGGCAGAGAAAGATAGAAACAGAAAAGAACACTTATGTTCAGTTTTGAGGAAAGTAAATTTACATAACCATTATAGAAAGTGCTGTAGATGTTCTTTTAAAAATTATTAAAAAAGTCTATGTGTTCCAGTTATCCTACTTTTCACTGTTTTACTGAAAAGAACACCACTCATTCAAAGAGACACATTTACCTGTATAATTCTTGTTGTTTTATTTCTAATTATTACGAACAAGAAATAAATGCTTTTAAACTGACAAATGGATGAAAGTTTTGTATAATACAACACTACTCATATCCAAACAAAAATTTGCCAATTGCAATATTATATATTAGATGGTGCTAGAAAGAATTATAAAAAGACATATGGAGAAAGTAAGAGCCATCTGATATTGCCCATTTAGATATAGAAAAGACAACAGTGAAACAAATCAAGAAAAACTATGCTGATCTTCTACAAAATCATGTTAGACATATCACCAAAACTATGCCTTTGGATACCATAGACATACATAATCCAGATCTTAAGCTTCAATATTTCAATGTGTAATATAATATTAAAAGTATATTTTTGCCAAGTACCTACAACAAATCTTTAAAAAGTTATATTTTCCTATTATACAATATCCATCCAGCATAAGTAACTTGTAATATGAGAATTGTGATATTTTTTCACTTCTTTTTTAAATCAATCTTGATCATTCTCAGGACCATGTGGTATTAAGAAATAAAAACCAACCTCCTATGAACAAAGCATGTATGCTAGCAATCTCCATGACCCATATTTATTTTCATATTTATTTTTCTTTTATTATTTTTTTCTTATATCTCCCACCCATCATCTGAAATATTAGACTGCTTAATGACTACTCATTTCACCATCCTATTGATTGGGCTTAGCCATATAAATGTCAAGAAGAGAATTTGAGTCACAATAGCTTATACTTCCATAATATATATGAATGAGATAAAATAGCTCTAATAACAGATCAAAACTCACTAATAGAAAAGATTTAAATTACTTTTAAGGACTATTTTAGATAAGTCAATGCCATAATCATAAAACTATTGCTAAAACATCAGAAAATGATTAGTTTTTCACAGTTAATAATATTTTATACTTGCCATTGTTTCTGGTGTATATACCAGAAAACAATAAGGGCAATTTTGATTTAATTATGGAGAAGGGGGGTGTTCTTTATATGACTGAAACCCAACTACAATCATGTCTGTAATCAAATTGTATAAACACAGACATTAATAAAGAAAAAAAGAATAAAAATATTTCAGAAAAGCATAGTTAAATCTTCTTGAATCTGACTGTTCAATCTGTAAGTATTGTGCTGCATAATGGTAGCATATGTAAGATTTTCTAGTAAGATTTGCAGATAAAAATGGTACCAACAGCTTGATACACAGGATGCTTTCCATTGTTTTTCCCCATAAATGACTCTCAATTCTTAACTTCAAAGATGTGATACAATTATATTCTTCTAATTTCAAATACATTATTGGATTTTATGTTCATTTCATTGTGTATAGGCAGATGATTATAATAGCTATTTAGGACTACAGTGTGAAAACCATTATGTTGCTGATGTCAGTGAAACATACTTAGAACACATGACTCCTGTGTTAGGTGCAAGTATATAGTGTATGATTATTAAAATAGTTTATTCAGAAAATATATCTAAAATTAAATATAAGATTCAATGGTAAGTTTAAAACAATTACTATGCATTACATTTCTACAACTTTTTTTTACTTTGAATTTGATTAAATTTGTGATTTGTATACTGTAGTACAAATGATCATATTAAAGGAGTAGTTAATTTATTTACATTTGATTAAAATATAAATTAACATGTCTGTAATATCTTTGTCAGTTTTATTAAAAATATATTTGATTTCAATTTGAAAATATTTTCCTTTTAATAAAATTATTCAATGACTAAAGAAATGCCACAAGCTATACTAAACTAAATAATTGTAGTGTTCTAGTTTTAATATACTTATTAAAACACTTATGATTTTAATATTAGTAACTAAATGTACATCATTGATAATAATGTGAAAATGGCATTGGTAATTCCTATATGCACTTAATTTTTTTATGAACTACTAAAATGATTTTATTTCAAAATGAGAAATTTACTCTAGAAAAAATTTTATTGCAGAGAAACAAAAAATATATATAATTTAAATCTTCCACAGAAATGTTTTCATGTATAATTGGCTTTTATAAAAGATCTTTGTTTTTTGACTTAAAAATTAGACTTGTGAAAAAAGTAAATAAAAATGCAAGATTATTGAGATTAAAATATGCATATCTATAAACACTAAACGAAGTAAAGACAAAAATGATATATTTTAAGCAAATGAATTAGGGTCACTAAACTTTACTTTGAATACATATAGAATAAGTTGTCTTAGCATATTTTTTAAATGATATCTGTGATTAATACTATAGCTTTGGTCTAGAAACCCAACTACAAACATGTTTGTAACCATGGTACTTAAATAAGAAATTATTTATATTAAAAATGCACATGTTCAGAATTAGTGTAGAGGCATTTTTAAGTCCTAATTCAGATGGTATGAGATGAAAAGACATTTCTTTCTAAATTCTAAATCAGAGGGTTTGGCATATAACCCATAAATCTGTCATTTAAAAAATGTTTCTGGCTGGAGAGTTACTACAGCAGGTAGAGTTTTTGCCTTGGACATGAAGTACCTGGATTTGAATCCAGGCACCCAATAAAATGTGTAGAGCCTGCCAAAAGTGATTCCTGTGTGCAGAGCCAAAAACAGGACCTGAGCTGCTGCCTTTCAAAACAAAACCCAAAATACAATAAAATACAAAACAAAACAAACAAAATAGATTCCCAGATACTCTGAGGTAAATAGCCCTGACAAGTCATGTATGTAGTATCTAAGAAGCTCTGGTTTGGACAAATTAAAAACAAATCACTTGCAATAAACATATATGTCAAAATATTTTAAAAATATAATTTTCTAAATAAAATATGATATGCCTTAGCTATTTTTAGTTAAAATGCTTTAAAAACTATGGGTTTAAATATATACAAAATAAGGAATCAGACCCATTTAAAATTTAAAGAGTAATGGAATATATAAAAGGGGCAACAATAACATCAAAACAGTAAACAAGCTTTTATTTAAAAAAATTATAAAATTTGCTTGAACTGTAACTTTGCTATTATTTTTATGTTTCTTTGTTTGCCTTCTTGTTTGTTTTCTGATCACACTTGACAGAGCTCAGGGCTTACTCCTGGCTCTGACCTTACTGATAAACTTCAGGTTGGCCATGTATTGGCCAAGCATCATACCCTAGCATTGTTTTTTAAACTTACTTTTATTAAGATTTGTAAAGTTGCTCATAATATAATTATTTCAAGCATATAATATTCCAACAACAATACCAATATTCTTTAATTCAGAGTAGAGGTCCATTGAAGGAAGATATTCCTAAATTTCTGAAAAGCTCAATTTCCTTAAACCATTATAGTTACACTGCAATCCATTCCATTCAACAGAGGAAATATTTAGGATTGACTGGAAACTCTTAATTGTTAGTGCTCCTTCCTAGGCATTCCTACCACTCTGAGAGACAGAAAATAACTCTCTTCTCTATAACTCCAAAGACAAAAGCAATGTACATTACTCAAAGAGTATTAAAACTTGTATATGAGAAGAAAGACTGTCCTGCAATATGTTATCTCTCTTTCTCACTCTCTCTCTCTCTCTCTCTCACACACACACACACACACACACACACACACACACAAACACACACAACAACAACAATAACAAACAGAAAAGCCCCCTGCATTGCTATATTTGTTGCAGCACCATTTACAAAAGCCAGATCTGGAAACAACCCAACTGCTAAAAATATATAAGTGACTAATGCAACAGTGGTATATCTTTACAATGGAATATTATGCAGCTGTTAATAATAATACCTACCATTTCCAGAAACACCGTAATACTATAATTATGCTCCTAGTTTAAGGTACTCCAAAATAGTTTGTGAAAAGTAAACAACTTTGTTCTTTGAAAGTTGTTTGAATTTATGAGAATGTATGAAGTGCTCTCAAGATTTAAAAAGACTAGAGTTTGCAGAGTGAAACTGTGAGTAACAAACAAAAATAATTTTATTTTATTATATCAAATAGGCATATCTGTAAGTATGCTACTGGAAATGTGAAGTACATAATACAGATCCTATTTAGAAACATAAATAATTCTATTATTTTAAGTAAGACAGATTTTTGGAAATGGATTGGCACAGGACATTTTCTTTTTTATGAGATTTAATGGAAAAGAAACAAAATTGTTTTCTTTATAGAAATAGGCAATTCTAGAAGTAAGATATGTCTAATATCATTAAAGACATTTAATATTTAGAATATTTAGATGAGGGCCAGAATAGTGGTGCAGTGGTAGGGCATTTGCCTTGATCGTGGCAGACCTCAGACAGAGATTTTATCCTCAAGCGTCCCATATGGTCCTCCAAGCCAGAAGCGATTTCTGAGTGCATAGCCAAGAGTAACCACAGGGTGTGGCCCAATCCTCTCCTCCTAAAAAAAACTTAGGTAAGAGTGATTCTAAGGAAAGAATCAAAGATAATAAACAATTTAACATTCAGTCATAAGGTTAGAAAGAATAGTAGCAAGGGAAAGCATGCTACAATAAGCAACAATTGGTATATAAATAGTTTTATTTTAATGTATGTGTTTTAAAGTTGAGCTCCCATATAATCCAGCAATACTATGCCTAGGGATATGTCCTCGAAGCTCTCTCTCTCTCTCTCTCTCTCTCTCTCTCTCTCTCTCTCTCTCTCTCTCTCTCTCTCTCTCTCTCACACACACACACACACACACACACACAAACACACACAACAACAACAATAACAAACAAAAAGCCCCTGAATTGCCATATTTGTTGCAGCACTATTTAAAAAAGCCAAATCTGGAAACAACCCAACTGCCAAAGAGTATATAAGTGACTAATGAAACAGTGGTATACCTTTACAATGGAATATTATACAGCTGTTAATAATGATAAAGTCATGAAATTTGCTTATATTTCAATAGATATGGAGATTATTATTTTGAGTAAAATGAGTCAAATAAAGAGGGATAGATAGAATAGTATCATTCATTTGTGGGCTATAAGAAAAAATAGTATTGTAATCATATCTAGAAACTATAGAGATTAGAGCTAGTAGGACAATGCAATCAGTGGTAGAAGTTTGCCACAAATAGTGGAGGAGTGCAGTAAGGGTAGAAAAGGAGTACTATGACAATCATAATTGTAACTTATTTATCTGGTTTAAAATAGGGTACTAAGAGGAAATGAAATGATATGCACGATACACACTCTTTAACTAAATTAATGCAAACCAAAGTGTTAAAGGGAAACAAAAAAAGATAAAATATCAATTACAGAACTTGAATCATCTTGTTTTGCCACATAAATAGAGGGGGGAAGTGGAGATACCAGGACCATCAGTAATATTAGTACTGAGTGGCAATAAAAAATGATCAGATTTAAACACCAAACCCAAAGTCAATGTCAATAGAATCGATACTCAATCAACAATAAGCCATACACAGAGGGGAGCAGTTACACTAGCAGTCCTGGGGGGCAAATGACGCAGATAGGGGATGCATTCTGGGAACAGAGGTGGAGGAAGGACAACACTGGTGGTGGGAATGGCCCTGATTCATTGTTACTATGTACCTAAAATATTACTGTGAAAGATTTGCAATTCACTTTGGTCACAATAAAAATTATAAAAAATTGTCGACCAAGAGGCAGGCAGGATGAGAAGGAAACTTGAGACATTGGTAGCAATAAATATGCCTAAGTGAAGGGTGGTGTAAGTTGTATAATTGAAACTCAGTCATAAACAGTTTTTAACCATGGTGCTTAAAAGTAATTATTTAAAAATATTTTATCTTTGAATCAGTATGCATAATTCTAACACAATAAGTGATATACTAGTCTCATTTCAATACTTAATATAATTTATATCATAACATTTTAATTCCATGCTTGGTAATATTTTCCTCACAATTTGTACAAGTAGATTTTAATTTCGACAAATATATTTTCTGATATTATCTAAGTCAATCCTTGTGGTTAATATTTTAAACATAACTCTTACTGGTAAGTTCATTTCTCAAAATTAAGTTAATGAAAATATTTAAATACATGATTTTAATTAATATTTATTCTATTTATTAGTTTTATTTTAATAGAAATATAAAAAAAGTTTGCAAAGCTGTTTTTCAGAAAGTTTAGGCATTAAAAGAGTTTGGATTACAATATAAAAGAAAATATAAGTATAATTTTTTCTGGGTCATGCATGGTGGCACTCAGGGCTCATTCCTGACTCTGTATTCAGACATTCCTCCTTGCAGGCACTGGGGACCATGTGGGATGCCACTGAACAAACCTGGGACTGCTGCACACAAAGTATATATATATATATATATATATATATATATATATATATATATATATATATATATATATATATATACTCTGTAATATTTCTTGTGTTTCCCTTTAAATTTCCTACCCTGAGGTCATGTTATTGTTAGACAGTATTTTGCTGGGCATTGCTATTTTCTCTGCTCAGTGATCTGCCAGCTATCATGAATATTTTCCTCCACTTTATTTTTTTTTCAAAGCAAATTATATATATATATATATATATATATATATATATATATATATATATATATATATATATATATATATATTTTGATTTTTGGGCCACACCCGGTGACACTCAGGGGTTACTCCTGGCTATGCGCTCAGAAGTCCCTCCTGGCTTGGGGGACCATATGGGACACCGGGGGATCAAACCACGGTCCATCCAAGTCTAGCGCAGGCAAAGCAGTCACCTTACCTCTAGCGCCACCGCCTGACCCCACAAAGTATATGTCTTATCTCCTGGGCTAATACTCTAGCCCCAAGTCTAAATATTTTATGTCTAAAAAGCTTTAAAAGGAAAGTTGATGACAGGAATAATGTTTATGAAATCAATCTAAATCTGTAAGAAATACTTTTGTTTCAGAATTTAGAAACTATTATGAAGTGATATTATTCCTAGAGAAAAAAAAAGATTTTGTTTACTTTTAATAATAATGCACATGATATGGTTTTATAAAACTAATTTAAACAAAGAATTTGATGCTGGTTATTATCCCTTTCTAGAAATAAAAGAGCTATTTAAATATTTATCTTAATGTTTATATATTTAATATAGTTGGAACACATCATCCAATTTGTTTTTAAAGTTGGGATATTTTATAAAAACAAATGGAGTAGTGATAATAATCATATTAGGAAAATTGTTACTGGAAAATATTTGAGTGCTAACAAGTACTTATTGTACTTTATTTTAAGTTTTTGGATAATGTTTTGGCTTTATTAGTAAAGATGAGGCTTTCAGATATTAAATTTTAATGGCTTCAGTCTTCTTTGCAAAATGTATATGTGTGAACATGAGCACATTTATATGCTTGTGTAAAAAAAGGTTTATAAATTGGGAAATATTTTAATTAATCTTTTAAAATTATCAAGAAGTATTTTCTGAAAGTTAAAAAGGGAATCAGTAAGTTTCTGAAATAGCTTTATTTAAAGGGTTTAAGTTGTAAATAGATAATTGGCTTTAAACATTCATAATTAAAAGTCTGTTAGTTATCACAGTTAAAGCATTGAATTAAAAGCCTCTTGATTTTTATAAAATTATAAACCATATAAATATGACCATGCCTAGCTTATGTAAATTTGAACTACACTACTGGATTGAATTTAAACTTCTCTATCAGAGATCTATTAAACTCGCAAAGCCATTCTAAACTACATTTTAACCTGAAAGCAATACTGAGGTTTGTTCTGTGAGTAAATTAAAAAGAAAACTAGTTATTAATATATATGCTGTATTCAGATATTAGTTGGTTTCCATTAATCTCTGTCCTGTGAAAAGTAATTCTCTAGGTAAAACAGCCTGACCCGAAACAAGGGTACTCATTGATTGTAATTTATTTCTGTATTGTTTACCTTTAGGGATACATTGTTAAAAAATAATTTAAATGTTTCAAATCACCTTTTACTCAAGTGTGATCCCCGAGGTTCTTAACAAGTGTCATTTCCATTTGGCCATTGTGGCTAAGAACACTACTACTCTGTAATATTTCTTGTGTTTCCCTTTAAACTTCCTACCCTGAGGTCATGTTATTGTTAGACAGTATTATGCTGGGCATTGCTATTTACTCTGCTCAGTGATCTGCCAGCTATCATGAATATTTTCCTCCACTTTATGTTTTTTTTCAAAGCAAAAATACTGTTGTTAAATCTTAAACAGGCAAAAATAGTTTATAGTATTGCAGTTAAAGTAAGCTGTCAGAGCTCACTCAATGTGAAGCCTGTTCTACTGAAATACAGTGTAGTAAACTGGCAGAAACTGCTACAGCATGCTAGTGGAAAGGTTGGCCAGGCATATTGAATTATAGTTTGTGGAAATGGTGTGTGTGTGTGTGTGTGTGTGTGTGTGTGTGTGTGTGTGTGTGTGATTAAGTTACCTGTATCTGTTAATTGATGTTAAACCATTTTAGGATCTGACACTCCCTTAGAGATTGAGAAGTAGATGTAATTTTCTCTTTAATGTACGTATCTCAAAGAGACAGTATCCAGCCCTCTGAGAAAGACACTAAACTGCAAAACTGACTAGAGGTTCTTAAAAGGATTTACACTCATCTCAAAGGGAAAGAGAAATACAACAATGACAATGTTTTTTGTTTTCACATAAACGCTCTAAGGAAAGGAAGGTCAGGAGCCAAGAATCGAGAGAAGCTTGTATAAATTTAATGCCACCATCATGGTGTTTTCATGTTATCACACACAGTGAATGCCTATCCTGGGGTGGACAAATCAACTTAAGGGCCTTATCCATCTTTAGTCTTTCTTCCAATTAAAGCAATTTTATCCTTGTTTTTCACTTCAGAACTACAGGCTATCATGTCTGTAATTGCCTTCATGCTTTATGGATCTCACAGGATTTTTCTACTCCACTCAGATTTTGGCTCAGGACAAAATATTTTCGCAATTATCTGCTAACTACAACTATTATTTAAAAATAATTTTATTTAGAAATCATGATTTAAAACGTCATTGACAGTTAAGCTTTAGGCAGATATTTCTATAGCATTTCCACCTCCAGTGTCAACTCCTTCTACCAGTGTTCCAGTGCTCCAATATCTGCTAACTCCCCTCTGCTAGATTGATAGGCACATTGCAAAGGTCAGTAGTTGTAATTTAGTCTCATGTTTTCAGTGTTCTACAACTATTACTTTTAGGATACTATAAATAAAAATGTTAGTATTTTTCAAAAGTAGCTTTCTAATATATATATGTATATATATTATGTGCTACATCAATAAACGCAATACATATTGTAGAAAGTAAATATTGTATTTATAACGATAAACATTTAAGTAAGGCATAATTGAGTTAAATGGGGACTCAAAATATTTTTTTAAAAATTAAAGACAATATTGACGTTGCAGTCATTTAAACTATTGGTTAATAGACGTTAAAGAAAAAATGGTATGACATGAAATATAATTAAAGTAATAATGATATTTAACAATTTAAAACAAGCATTTACCAGATAGATGAGTGCATAGCCAGGAATAACCCCTGAGCGTCAGTCACTGGCTGAGGTCCACCTCCCCCCCAAAAAAAACAAAAAAAATTTGCCAACTTCTTTATTGTTTAGGTGCATGTGCTGTTTCCAGATACTTGTTTATAGTCAATACTGCCACAATAAACATTAGTGTTTATTTCTTTTTTGGGGTTAATGATTAATGTTTTTGAATAATTGAAGATGGCCTAGAGATGGATGCAAAGTCAGAGGGAGACCTTATTTTTGCTTGTGGAGAAACTTCAAAACTGAATTCTCAAGGGACTGAACCAAACAGAAATCTCACCAATAATAAATAAGCCAATAAGTGTTCATTTTTGCCACACATCAAACCTAATATCCTGTCCCCAGCCTTTTTAATATAGATCATTTTTACAAGTATGAGGTGTTATCCCATTGTCATTTTAATTTACATTTCCCAGCCAATCATCTTTGAGGAATTGTCAGCTTATCTATTTACCACATTTGGGGCAGTTATGTGTTTTTGTTGATTTTTCTTTCTCAATTATTTTTCTTGAGTTTTAGAATGCCTTATAGATCATCTTTTATATTAGTCATTTTTTTATTGTGTGATGAGCCAATATATTTTCCCAGTCAGTAGGTATTTTGTGTGTGTGGTTTCACTTCTATCACAATGAAGAACATTTTAGTTTGATGTAGCTCTTTGATTTATTACTGATTTTTTTACTTCAACATAACTGAACTCTTCTCTGAGATCAAGATATTAGAAACTTCTTTTGTTTTACACAATCTTCTTTTATAGAAAATGATGATATTTGAGATGTTTCATCCATTTTTAATTAACCTTTGTGAGTGAAGTGAGATAGGGGACTATATTTTTCTATGTAATTAATTATCATTATTTTTGCATATAATGTTTCAATTTTACCACCATATTTTATGGTGTTATATTTGCACAAAATTTTACAGATTTTTCTGTTTATAAAAAGTGTACTGGGTGGGGCTGGAGTGGTAGCACAGTGGTAGGGTGTTTGCTTTGCACACAGCTGACCCAGGACAGACTCTAGTTCAATTCCAGGCATCTCATATGGTCCCTGGAGCTAGAAGAAATTTCTGACCTCAGAGCCAGGAGTAAACCCTGAGCACCACCGGGTGTGATCCAAAAAATAAAACAAAAACAAACAAAAACAAAAATAAAAAAATTAAAATGATTTGGAGCCAGAGAGATAGTACAGTTGTAGGGCGTTTGCCTTACATGCAGCTGATCTAGAACAGACAGTGGTTATATCACTGTCATCCCATATGGTCCCCGAGCCTGCTAGGAGTGATTTCTGAGCACAGAACCAGGAGTAATCCCTGAGTGCCACTGGGTGCAACCCATAAAACAAAAAAAAACAAAAAAGTAGGTCACTGGTAATTTTTATAAATATTGCATTGTACTTATGTTACTTTGTTAAATTGATCATTTTAATTAACAATATTAATCTTACTAATGGCACAGTAGAGAACATAATTTTGAATTAAAAATTATTCCACCCTTAATTATGCTAAAACATAATATCTGAGCTTAAATTTGACAAATTAGGTAAAAACCATATTAATTTGAAGTTTATAAATAACTTCTGAAAAAAATTAAATCTGAGTAAATAAAATATAACCTGTATTGATTGAATTAGCAGCTTTTAATGACTATTTAGACATGTTGATGAATTTTATAAAAGATCTTAGTTAAAACAGATAATTCGTTCTGAATTAATTGCAATTTTTCAGAGCTATGGCTATGTCATTACATCTACAATATAATCCATTTAGTATCTATCATTAATAATTAAAAATAGTCAAGTAAATATGAACATTATTGGACTGAAAGTATTTTAATATAATTATTTCATAGTATATCTCATATATGATATCAAGAGGAAAAAATTTATTACTTTGCAAATATTTATACCAATATCTAATTATTTTTTAATTAATAATAATTTTTTTAGTTTGACCTGGTTTGTGTTTTTAACTTTTAAGTTAAATGGTTTTTTTTGAACATTTGATTGCTCTTTTTTTAATGTTGGTTTAGGAAACAGACATTTATATAGTAAAGAGGTTTGTGCCCAATCCTTTTTTTTTTACCCTATGGCCAGAATAGGTAGGACAGTACAACATCTGTATGGAAGACAGGACTTGCAGAGGCACAATCTGTAATAGTTCTTTGTCAACATTATTGGTAACAGTTCTTAAAGAATAATTCTTTCATCTATTTCACTGGCGTAAATCTACTAAAAATTTTATCATTTGCTGCTTCTCAAATTGAGCATTGATAAACAATTCTGTGAATTTTCAATTGATCTTCAAAAAATTGCTTTGCTTTGAGATCATGTTTCACTCCCCGTGGAAATACTCATATTAAAATTAGAACAATTTCATCTTGTTCTCATAAAAAATTTTTTTAAAAATATATCCAATTTTTGTGAAATCTGCATAAAACTAAATCTTAGAATTCTTGAATCCAACACAAATTTAGGGCATATATTTTCCCTGCTCTCCAACCAATTAATCTTGTCACGTAATGGGTACATGAGCATCAGATTTTCTTTATGTCCATTGCTGGATATGCCCTGTTGGTCCTTGGCATTGTAATCTGATCACCACCACCATGACAGTTAAATGCTTCTTTAGAAGCTATGGTTTCCTTGCAATTTTTCAGGTTCCCTGTTTTTTATTCCCAGGTTAAACTATAGTTAAAGAAACCCTAGTTCAATTTGATTTCTTTTAATCATCCTCTTAACATAATAGGAACTTACTAGTCTTTTACTATATAAAATTAAGTTCATATATAATATATATGTTCAAGAAATGAAATATAAATAATATTATAGATAAAGAGAGTGAAAGCTCTTGAGGTTCTTTTACAGAAATGTGAAAAGAAATATTGTAAGCCACAAATCAAATGTTGTTTATATATATGTTCATTTTAGAAAATATATTATTTCCTGTGATGGCATAACGCCTTAGTACAATTTTTGTTGGGCCAGTGGATGAATTTTGCAATTTCAGTAACTATAATGAGATATGCATTAGTTATTTAAACAATACGAAACTTATATTCATCTAACAAAGAAACACATTTCAGTTTTTATGAAAAAATTAAGGCAAAACGATAGTAATTTCTCAGGTAAAGTAGAAAATTCAAGAAATGGTTTTAAATTTTATTTTTCTATGGTATATATTACATTAATTCAACATAAATGTTAAGCTAACCTAAATACTTATGCTATATAATAATTTCAACTACATCAGATGTCTTTGAGTCTCAAATTGAGGTTTATTTTAGTAATTGTAGTAAAATGATTGTACATGGCATAAATTGAACAGCAATGTAATGGAGGCAGTAATAGCAGGAAATAGATATAAATTTTATATTGTTTACTTATTTCTTCATTTATAATTGCTCCCCAGTTGTTCCACTAAAAGGTTCTTTTCAGTTGCTTGTAATCTTTGTGTCAAACTGACCACATCATTGCAGAATGTTCATTCCACTTTAGTTAGTATTTATAAAATTATGACTCACATATCAAATTAAAGAATCTTTAAATCACCCCACCACTCCTTTGCTAAAATGATATATAATGCATTTTAGTACACATATTTTTGGCAATCAGCTGTGACTTCAACATTTTTACAACTTCAGACTGGTGAATAAAGAATGATTCATAAGCCACAAGACTATATAAAAATTATTTGCAATATTTTGTGTAGTTTTATCGGTTTGGTAGCCAGACATGGGAATGTTTAGAGAATATACCTCACTCTCAGTATTTCTGACATTCATGGGACTATAATGGGACATTCATGGGACTAGACAATACTAGAAATACTAGACAATATGGTGGCAATCAAAACCATGCCAGGTGCATGAAGACAATCGCTCTGCTGTTACACTTTCTTTTAAGTCCAAATTTTGTAATAATTTTAAAATACAGTATGCTGATACTTTTATAAAGGACAACCACAAGTTAAGTGGTAAATTCTCCTTAAGTCAGCAGGAAACTTTTACTGACCAGCACCAGTTCCTTGACAGGTAGCTGAAAACCACCAGCTAAATCAGTTTGTCAACATTATTGCTAATTAGACAAAAGTAGTGCCTGCTATTTTTCTCAGACTCAAGCTTATTGCTGATAGTTTACTGCTTAAAAAGAAGAAATGGAACATAATGAAGTTAAGTAGTGTAGAAATAGATAATAAGTAAAAATAAAAGAAAGCTTTCTAGAATCTTAGGAGTACATGTTTCATAGTCAAGGGCCAGAAATATAACAACAGGAATGTGTGATTATTCACATCTTTGTGTTTCTCCAAGTGAGCAAGTGATCATAGCTTAAATTTCTACTTTTAACCACAAATATGTCAAAAATAAAAATAAAATAAGGCATTACACTAAATGAAACAAGATATTTCATTTCAATGTGTTTAAATACTTTACTAATAAATAAATGCAATAATAGAAATATTTATATTGTGATTCAAATGTTGTAATAGTTGATCAAAGTTTTTTGAAATAAGAGAAAATAACTACTTTTATAAAAAGAACCTTAAAGTCACTAGCGTGATAGTACAGTGAGTGGGCAATTGTGTTGTATGCACCTGTCCCGTATTTAATTTCAGTATCCCATATGTCACCATATTACCTCCAGAAGTCAATGTAGAGCCAGGAGTAATGCCTGAGCATTGCTAGATGTAACCTGAAAACACTCCTCAAAATACAGTAAAATCTTAAAATTAAACGAATCTTAGAAAATGTGAGTCTCTGAGTTAAAAATGTGGATTCTTTTCAGTTTAAATCTCCAGAAAATTTGCCACGCATCAAATTATTATTGAGGAGTTACTTTGTAAATATGCTTTGATTATATCTAATTCATTTTAAAGCATTTTAATTGGCAAAGATTTTTATCTACTTAATTTTATAGTCCTTCTCATTATTATACTGCTCAAACAAGTTTATGCTTTCTTGATCCTAAAAAAATGTTGATTATCTATTGAACTGCTAATTATGCTTTCATCATAATAATAAAATACTGCTTTTCAATACTTATTTGAACATTACTTGAATATCTCCTTAATGTGTTTCTCTGTAACATGCCATTCCATTTTTGAGGGATGCTGATCGTACTTTATTTAAAGATCAAAAGATTTATTTTTCTGTGTAACATTTAGATCATTCAAATGTAAAATTTCCTACTTAATGAAAACTATTGAAACATTCAAAAAGGTGAATCCTTTTGTAAATGATTGGCACTCATGAGAATTCTTCACAAAACACTTTCAAAAATTTCTCAACTCCACAATGTTCTTTCATGAACGAAGTTTATTTTCCTTTAATTTCTTTGAGAGATATTAATTAGTATAGAAAGTAATGACATGACATAAGTAGAGTGCACTCTTTATTAGTACCAATGTAAAAATAACTAAAATAAGGAAGGTAAACTATTGTTATTATTATTTCCAAAGCAATATTAGCCCATAGTAAAAATAAGACAGGACACTAGGAAGACAATCTTGTGTTGAATGAATGATTTTGTGAATATTTAAAAGAAACAAATTTCCAAAATTACTCCTTACATTTTTATTGTAGGCCTAAAAAAATAAAATAACATACAGTACAGGGGGTCAAAATTGAATGGACTATTATAGAATATTATTAGTATTTTTGTGGCATGACTGGTTCAGAAATGTATGTTAGAATGTATGCTCATTAAACGATTGCAATGTTGTAAACCAATGTTAACTCAAAATATAATAAAAATAATGTTTACTATTTATGTACTAATACAACATTTCCTCTTATGGAATGATTTGTTATACATGAGAAGATGGAGATACAGAAGATATCCTGTATCTTTATGTTTAACATATTCAGCTTTATTCTAGCCAATTATTTGGTGATGCTAATGATGCAGAACATTATAAACAATGTACAAGTTAAACTATATTAATCAGAGATTTTAGTTTAATCTTTTAGGTATTGTAGTGAGAATAGTTGTTATTAGTAAATAACATAATGAAGAAGGGAGCCAGAGGCTATAGATTAGCAAATAAACAAGAGAATCACCTTTGAGATTAATGAGTCATCATGAATGATGCACATTGTTTTTATTATCCTAATAATGAGTAGAATGTGTACCTTTATACTTAAACATTTCAAAATTTTTAAAAACGGGGGCTATTTTTGATATAGGTATTTGTCTTATACTCATTAATGTTCAGTTTCACTCATGATTTGTACACAGGGATTTTCTGATGATGCTACGAGGACTTTATATGTCATTAGTGATGAAACTATGTTTAGTCAAATGCAAAGCATGATCCCTTAAATATATTTCTAATTATGGATAATTCTTTTATGTATTTTACATTTTTGTTCCCCATATGGCTGTGCTTAGGGCACAGTCCTGGCACTTCATTTAGGAATAACAGCTGGTGAGGTTCTGTTGACCGTTTGAGGTTCTGGGGACTGAATCCTGGTCTAAGGTGAGCAAGAGGGCATACTACCAGCTATATTTTCTCTCCAGCTCTGAAGATGAGATGTTTGTTAACCAGGGGCACTAGACTTGGATAAAAGTTAGTGATATCTATACTGTGATTAAATAAAAAAAATTGTAACAAATGTTTGCAAGTAGAAACTATAGGCAATTAGATTTGTGATTACAAAGTTTCTTGTATGTGCTTATAAAACAAGCACGAAATTCAAAAAATTTAGTGTAAAATAGTATTTTTATTATCCTCCACAATTCTTTGAATATATTATTTCTAAGCTATTGATGCTCATGGTGGAAATTTTTACAGTACTGATATATGAGCATTCGTATTCTGAACATTTTACCAGAACTGATATTGCCATATCCAGGAACAATAGAATATAGTACTCTGCAGGAAGAAAATCAGGCAAAATGAAGAACTGAGTGTATTACTTTGACATATACTTAAAGATCTAGGTATTATATACATGTTTTGTGAAAAAATATGCATTATAATTGATTTAAAAACTATATTTGAGGTGTTAATATGCTTGCTTTTCACACAGTCAACCAGCATTTGATTCCTTGCAGAGCAATGGTTCTCCAAGAATAAAAGCATGAATGATCTCTAAGCAACAGAAAATAATAAGACCTGCACCTATTGGTTGTGGAACCTGACTCCTCTGATATATGTTTAATATTATATAATTAACATATTTTATTAAAAAAATTTAACTACCTGAGAAATAATGTTTACTGTGAAATAAAATAATGACCATCAGTGTAATTTTACTGTTCACTGTCCCACAACAAACTTTTCTTTTACATATAATTTTTCATTAAATATTATATACTATTGTTTAATGTAGAGAAAACCAAATATGGAATGGTAAAAGATAAGGCTTCAGAGTTAGATTACCTGCATTTAAATCCTATTTCTACCTCTAACTAGTTGTAAGACCTTGAACAAATATTTTAAGTCCTTTGTAAATGGCAGTGATCATAGTAGATTCTATCATATATTGTTAGAATTAAATGTTTTAATATGTGAGAAGCACTTGCTTATGTACCTAGCAAATACTGGTATATTTGGATTATCTATTTTCTTGGCTCTCTTCTTTTTCTTTTCTTTATTATTATTAGACTTATTAAAGAAAAATATATTCAATTTTGCATGAGATATGTAGGATTATAGAAAAATTTACAAAACGTCTAACGTTTTCTGTAAATTCTAAAATGACTAACAGAAACACAAATAGTAAGTACATTTAATAAACTAATCATTGAAAACCACTCATTTAAGTCAGCAAAAGTAATTTGATTTAACAAAATGATACTGAGGTATTTACCAAAGATAAATAAAAGCATGTCCACAAAAATATTGGAAATATGCCAAATGTCCATCAACCAATTTTTATAAACATATTCTGGTATTTGTATGTAATGCTATACAAGCAGCAATAATTTGAAATAAACTAGTGATATTAACAGAACAAAAATATAAAACTCAATGATTTTGAGGATAAATTCAGAAGTAAAATTACAGTTTTATCGTTGTGGTCATACACACAGCAAAACAGCAAAGCACATCTAAAATGTTTAAAAATGAGATCAATATAGAGTGGGAATAGAAGTGAGAAAAGCTGGCCAATAGAGATGAGTTATATTTTATATGTCTAGAAAATTTTTTATTATTATGTATATATTACAGATTTTTGTTTGTTTGTTTTCAGCTACACCTGATGACACTCAGGAGTTACTTCTGGCTAAGCACTCAGAAATGACTCCTGGCTTGGGGGACCATATGGGACACTGAGAAAATCTAACTGTGGTCTGTTCTAGGTTAGCAAATGCAAGACAAATGCCTTATAGCTTGCGCCACTGAATTGCCCTCATATTACAGACTTTAAATTTATTTTATTTCTGCACCAAGCAGTGCTCAGTTCTACTGACTATGTATTCACTTTTTCAGTACTAGGTGCCACAATATTTGGAGTCAAGGATCAAACTGTAATTGGTGGTGAACAATGTACAATCTCTTAACTTCTGTATTATCTCTTTGACACATTTTATAGTGACTATGATATTGTTTATATATGTTTCAAACTTACTGACAAAGATTTTATCATGCATTTTTATGGTACTGTAGCTGGGACCCTTCAGAGACAGATTTAGACCTATTGAGATTGTCTCTTAACTGAGGCTCTGCCAGGAGGCACCTTGTAGGCCTAAACACCCTTTCCCCACTGGGGGAGAGGAAGCTGAAAGCCTGATAGAGAAAGCACCCAGCATGTCACAGTGGAGACCATCTCTTGTGCTCTCCTATGTCACATAGATCACATCTCAGAACTTACATGCAGCACATATACATGACCAGTGGGGCCTTCCCATTTCCTTTGTTAGAGCTTCCCTGCAGATACATCCTAATAACTGTGTGACTGTTTAAATACTCCTGCTCCAAGATAATGAAGTTGTAATCGTTTTCCTCATCATCTCACTGCAGTGTTTCCAGAAGGCCTTTCTTTGGACACCTCCTACTCCTGCTTTCCACCCCACTTGGCCAGACTGTGCAAGGTAGCTAACTTTTTCAGAATCTAACACCCCATGTCTACATCCACTATGACTATAAAATGGTAGAAATAGTTTTATAGAATCATATTGAGACAGTAATATGTAGGAGACAGAATTTATATACGCTTTCACGTAAATACTTCACAAGCATATATATAGGATAAGGTCAATTTATAGAATAAAAACGTTTTATTATCTTTTATTGATAAAACTTTTATTATTTTTTTCTTCCCTTTTTCTTATCTTTATTATCTCCAATGACAACTGGGAAAACTTATTGACTCGAGTGTAAGCAGAGGTGGAAAGTACAGCAGCCACTGGTAAATTTCAAAAATATATATCAAAACAATTACAGTAACTGAGGAACCAGTAAGTTGGTAAGTGTTTTTCAATATTTATTGCAAAAGAAAAATTATAAACTTGCAACAATAACTTTAAAACTTTAAATAAAGTGCAGAAAACCGAAGCTTAACAGGTAATCAATCTAAATCACAAAGGTTAAAATCCTTTCAAAACTGGATTCCTCCTCCTCCTTATCTGTATGTCCAAGCAGAGCATCAGCTGTATCTGGTGTGAGGGTATCAGCACAGACATTGTCATCATCACTGAGATCGCAGATTTCATCCTCACTGCTGTTAGTCTCATATACAGCACAGAATATTGTGGGTTAAATAGTTCAGTAGTATACAGTTCAGTTCAGCTGCCTAACTCTTCAGCTCTTCCCGGACTTGTGCCCTGAATTGAAGCACCACCCCTCCAGTAGTAGGCAGAAGACAACTGGAAACTATGTACATTTCTTTCAGTGCCACCTAATCAAATAACCTGAATTACCTGAGTATAAATCATACTGGTTTTTTTTCGGCAAAAATTTATTCAAAATATGCTCAAATTTACAAATATACAAATACTCAAATATACAAATATATTTGTCTACACAAATATACTTGAGTATATAGGTATTTACGTTACAATAGTAAATATTTAGGGATCTACATATAAATTGACATTAGAGGGAATAATCATTAGATTATCTAGTAAAATTAAGTAGGGCTAGGAACATTTAAAATGTATTCTTTTGTTTTCCTTTTTTACGGGGGTGGATCACACCTGGCAGCTCTCAAGGGTTACTCCTGGTTCTGTGCTCAGAAATCACTACTGACAATCTCGGGGGACCATATGGGATGCCCGGATCAAATCCGGATCCATTCTTGATCGGCCACGTGCAAGGCAAACACACTACCACTGTGCTATTGCTCAGACCCTAAAAGAGTATTCTTAATGATATAGTGTGATTAGGAATATAGGTTCAGCTTTTTACTTCGACAGTAGTGGTAAGGAAAATAAGACCATTTTTTTCTGCAAAATCTTTTTAATTAATTTATTACATTTTTATTAAATATACATGGCAAACTACACCTTTTTTTGCTACATGAAAGTAGCAAAGAATGGGGCCGGAGAGTTAGCACAGTGGTAGGGCATTTGCCTTTCTTGCAGAAGGATGGTGGTTCGAACCCAACACCCCATATGGTCCCCCGATCCTGCCAGGGCCATTTCTGAGCACGGAGCCAGGAGTAACCCCTGAGCAGCTGCCAGGGAGAAAATGGGCAATAGAATTAATAATGTAACTAGCTATATTTAATCATGAACATTCCTATTAATTAAAACATAATATTGTTCTTATTTTATAAAACTAAAATTAAAGTTCATTAGCAAATAAAATATATTTGTTAGAAAAATTTAAGATCATGATTAACAAAAAATTATAATAGCTTGATCTTTGATATTATTTATAAAACAAATAATTAACTAATCTGTGGATTCCTCTTTTCTATAGATTTCAGATATAGAGTAAATGTAATTAGGACTGTTATTCTTCAAAATGCTCTAATGAATCAAGGTATTAGTTTTGGTCACTGAAATGTCTAGGAAAATATAAATTCCAGTATCAAAGCTTTTATTCACAAAGCCTTCCAGGAAAAATTTGACTTTGTTGCATATTTATAATTTTCAAAGAAAGTTTCAGACAATTTCTTTAATTTTTATCCAACGAAATTGTCTAGTAAAATAAGATGAATGAAGTCTTAACTAAATGATTTTGACAGTGAATAAATCAACGTTTAGAAGTTGCTCTTAAGTGTTTTTTAGTTGCTAAAATGCTTCTAAGGCATTTTTTTTTCATTTTCTTTTCAAGAAAGGCTACTTGCTCTTCAGTTATCCTGCAGTACAACAATTAAATGTAAAGCTAGCCCTAGTTTAGGTTAGAAACAAAAGCAATGAAACAATGACTTGATCACAGTCCCTTTGATTGCAGTAGTCTTCTGATCCACCTAATTTGAATATATTAAAATATACAACAAATATATAAAGGGTTCAGCACATTTTTAATAGTAAATGTAGATGGTTGGCTTCATTGAAGTAAATATAATTGGTTGGTTTTATTAATTTCTGTAAAATGTTCAACAGAAAATATCTTTTGATTTAAGCTCTTACTCTATTCCATTTTCTAAGATGTATGAGTAAAATAAATAAATGAATAAATTAGCGATAAATATTTCAGAAAGGTCTAAAGCATGGCACGTACCTGTTCTAAATTTCTTCCTGACAAGATACTTCTCAATCAAAGTTTGTCTATGTATATCCCTGGTGAACTTTCAAGTTATCAGTCTGTATAGATTAGGTTCTGGGCCCAACTGGTTAAAGTCCTGGGATGAATTATTTGGAGAATAGCTCTAGATTGCTAAGGTTTCTGGAGTATGGTTTATAAAAAACAAAACAAAACAAACAAAAACATAAAAACTAGGTTAGAGAGGCCTAAGCAATAGCATAGGGGAAGGACATTTGCCTTGCACAAAGCTAACCCATGTTGGACCTTGGTTTGATCCCCAGAGTCCGGTATGGTCCCTCAAGCCAGGAGCAACTTCTGAGTGCATAGCTAGAATAACCCCTGACTATCACCGGGTGTGGCCCCAAAACCAAAAAAAAAGAAAGGACAGGTTAAACAACAATATAATATAATATCATCTTATGCCAGTCAGAATGCCATGTCAAAATAATGACAATAATATGTAGGTGGTATGTGGTCAAAATGAAATTTTATCAACTGATAACAATGTTGTCTGGAGGGGGCCAGAGAGATAGCACAACGGTAGGCTGTTTGCCTTGCACGAAGCTGAACCAGGACAGATGGTGGTTCGAATCCTGACACCTCATATGGTCCCCTGAGCCAGCCAGGAGTTATTTCTGAGCACAAGGCCAGGAGTAATCCCTAAGTGCACCAGGTGTGACCCAAAGAACTAATAGCAAAACAAAGCAAATAAAAAAAAATTGTCTGGAAAGCATTTCCCTATTAAAAATAGAGGATGCTCAGTAAACACCAAAATAAAATGCCGTATGATCTATCAATTTTATTTTGTGTATCTATTACTGACACAGGACAGAAACATTCATTCTAAAGTATTTAGTTAGACAATTATTCATTGCAGAATTTAGTAGAATAGTAATTATTTAAAGGTGATATACCTTTACTCACTTTTAGCCAACAAGTATATGGAGAAGAAAGAAATCAAGTAAAAAAGGAGAACAGATATATGAGAATAACTAGAGGCAGAATTCAAGGGGCTTTAGATACATCAGTGGTATTAAGATATGTTAGAGCTAAGTACCCAAATTATAGAGTCAGCAACATTGAAGCCATGAGATAGATCCAAACTTTAACAACCAAAGCTATCAAGATTTTAGGTTCCTCTCAAGATGTCAGATGGGAGTGAGAGGTCTGGGAAAGAACCTGGAAATTTTGCTGGCAGAAGGTTGACAAGCGTGCTGGGATCAGTGATGGAATATAGTATGTCTAAAATAATTATAAATAATTTTGTAAACCATGGTTTTCTAATAAAAATATAAAAAGAAAAGTAAAAATATTCAAGAAACCACACTACTAAACAGTCATGATTTTATTTCTTTCCTTAGTATGCATATAAAATTTCTGACTATACTATGTATTAGAATCTTTTTTGGACCAACACCAGTTATACTCAGGAATTATTCCTCACATTGAAGTCAGGATACACTCCTGGTATATAGGCACTATCATCTTTCATCTTCTGTATGTCCTATAAAGACATTTCTTTTGATAAAAATTTAAACAAACGATGACTAACAATGATAGATTCTGAAAATAAATAGATTCACAAAATATACTAAGATTTACAAGAAAGTACTCATTATGCTTGTGATCAAAATGAATGAAGTAGATTTGGATGTGATTCTACTATAAAGGAAAAAAACTCATATGCAGTTAAATTATGAAAATATGATTAAAAAACAACCAAAAGAAAACCCCGAACAAATATTACAAAAGGAGTAAGAAAGAGGGAAAAGGAAATAAAGAGGGTTTAAAGGAGGGGCCGGGAAGGTGGCGCTAGAGGTAAGGTGTCTGCCTTGCAAGCGCTAGCGTAGGACGGACGATCCCCCGGTGTCCCATATGGTCCCCCCAAGCCAGGGGCGATTTCTGAGCGCATAGCCAGGAGTAACCCCTGAGCGTCAAACGGGTGTGGCCCAAAAACCAAAAAAAAAAAAAAAAAAGAGGGTTTAAAGGAGCTAAAAGATTAGATATGAAAAGGTATGGCTATTTTGATTCTTTCACTCTACTATTGCCCAGTTTCATTTACTGAGATAGTTTTTGATCTCCAACAATAACTGACTCTTCATAGAGGTGCTTAATTACATAAATGCTTGGAATCCTGAGACTTTTGGTCTCAATAGTTTCATAACTTGCAAACCTACATTCATATTTGTGGCTCTGCTTTAAATTTTCTTGGAGTGCATCAACCTAGGACTTCATATAGCAAGGCCAGTGCTTTATTACTGAGTCACACATATGTCAGTTAATATTTTGAAAGACTAGTGTGTCTATCAGGGATCAAGAGTCTATCACCAGTCCTGGAGTTAGTGGTGGGAGAAGGAACTAGGGTTAATAGAGTACTTGTCCTGAACAACTCAAAAGATGGAGGCAGAGCTTGGGGAGAGAGCTCCCACGAGGGAAGCAAAATAATGACACCAACATGAGTATAAGACCAAGAGAAATCAAATATTTACTGAAAAATGCTTTTAGGTATTAGTCACTCATTTCATTAATATTTTTCCAAACTTTTAGATAAACAATCATTCTCACATACCTTCTTAAAGAAATGTCAAAATAGTATAAACTCCCTCCAGAAGTTCATTCCTCATTGCCCCAAGAAAAATCAGAAACCCCATGAAATGTACTTAACCTGTACTAAAGACTTTTTATGAGATCCACTGACAAAATTGCCATTTTTTTATATATGACAACAAAAGACTATTAGCCCATGTTTGACTTCTTTTATTCGGTCATAAGATAGTATAGTGATATTTATTATGATTTATAAGAATATTAAAATTTAAAGCTCCTCTATAGGTAGAATTCTTAGTACATTCCTGACACAAGCAAGGCCATTTACATTTTATTTATGTAGTAGTTAAGAATTGTTTGTATGTAAAAAATTTCTAATTTTAGAATTGTTTTGCATGCTGTATTTTAATCTAACATAACATATTGTAGAAAGAATTTTCTGTCTCCTTATGATTGGTTTCTCCTCTCTATTAATATCAACCTAAATCAATATGAAAGTACCATAAATGGAAATTTTTCAAAAACATTAAAAGATGTAGATATTGTTAAACACAGGAACCTTAATAATATTAATTAGTTAAGTTAAATAATTTCATACTTAGGCAAAAACTATTGTACTTTTTAAAATAGCAAATGAAAGGTTGAATATTTTTCAGGAAAAAGGTAATTTGTTAAAGTAATAATAGTTTTAAAAGAAACTAAGAAATCAAAAGTTGATACTGTTGTCTATGCTGAAAATGAAGTAAATTAGACTGAAATTTCAATTTCAACAACAGTAAGTATAAGAAAAATTAAACGAAAACTTATTTTAATGTAATCAAACAATTCTAAATATTAAAAAGTTTAGTTAGAAAAGTAGGAGAGAGAAAAAAAGAAAAATATAGGATTTTTTTTGAGAACTCATGCTTGTTCACAGTGAAAACATTTTGCAGAAAGGTTATAGAAAATATCTCCATATTATCTTGGCAAGGAGGAGTTTTTGACATACACGAAGATAATCATTATATGTCAGAATTGGATACTTCATTTGTTTAATATTCATATTATTGTTTTTGATTCTTCTGTAGCATCTATTTTTCTGTGGGTTTTCATTCTTCTCTTGATAGTACCTCATTATTTGTATATGGAACTATCTGTTTCCTCAGTTTCCAATAATTCAAGATTTGTATTTCAAAGGGATACATTTCTTGTGCCTTTAGTTTACTTCAGATCTTGACAATTGAGTTTTCTTTTTAAATTTCCAGAGTCTTTACTTATCTGTCCATAACACAAATACTTCTTCCAAGATATTTAACCCATTTATTCTTTAAGACATACCTGGGTGAAGGCCCTTCCTATTTTATTTCTTCAATCTTTAAAAAAAAAAACACAAATCCTGCCTAAGTAAGTAATGGAGTAAAATCTCATACTAGTTCATATTAATGGAAGCCAGACAATGGATTTCAAATTTGTCAAAAATCTGAAAGAGAAATCAAATAGATTACACAATGACTTTAAAATACTAGGCCCTCGAGAACAAATATATTCCCTGGCCAAGGAAACCATATTATATATATTTATATTTATATATATGTATATATATGAAGAAAATAATATTCATAACATAATATTTTTTCTTTTTGCTTTCTTATTAGTCTGCTATAAAATATATTGATAGTTTCTGCTTTTACTGGCCTCTGCTTTTTATTGCTTTTACTGTAAAGACCTGTTAAAAATAGCGCTAGCTCTTCTTTTTTTTTTAATTTTTTATTTTTATCATATGTGCTAGTTTTTCTTAAAAAGAAGTTTTAAGGTCTAGATGGGCTCTATGCAATAGTATTATTTCTCTACCAGGGTGTGGTTGCCGCATAATGTAGTTCAAAAAAGTAAAGTTTTAAAAAAATTTACAACAGTCCAAGAGATTAAGAGATTTTATTAAAGAAAGAACGGAAAAGACAGGGTTTTATTTTATACTGAATTAATTTATAATATCTCAAATTATTATCCTTAAATTTTATGTGAGATTTAAAAATCTTTATGTGAGATGTATTTATATGGTCTTTATATGATATATTATGATATATTATATGACATATAGTCATTATTATTTATGTAATGTAAATTAAAGCTAAAAATCACATTTCTTTTATTGAATCTAATTCATTGTATTTATTATGATACTATAATTTAATGTGAAATTTTATGTTGAAACAAGAAATTATAAGTAATATTTTTATGTCAAACATTTTAGCAAATAAGACTAGTATCTGACTGTATACATGGCAACTGGATATTCACCTACTTCTATAATAGTTGTGTTAGTTATTTGGGTTAAAGTAGAAAGAACAACTTTACATATCAAGTGAGAGAAAAAATCCACAATAAATTAACAATATCTTCAAATAATAATAAATACTATGACAATAAAAATTTGATGTCTATTTTTAGTTAAATTCAGAATCAGAGAAAATGTAATAAACTTTTAATAAGGTTCATCTTAATATTGTCTACTTGTACAGTGAACAGGTTATCATTACATGAATTTTACACATTGAAAATTGATCATGAAAAAATTATGGTTCATTGACAGAATTGAACATATCAAAACATTTTATAAATACCATTGATACATTGACATAAATTAAATAACAAAAATAAGTGACTTTTTATAGTTGATTAAATTTCACATTTCAAAATCAATAGAGAAATTTGACCATCACAACTTATTCCGTAATACTTTTGAGCAGCAACAAGAACAACTAGAGGCAAATATATGTACACATAGGTACCTTACAAAAGAAATATATTATTAACAAGGATATTATACAACATACACCATGATGGATATAGAAAGCACTCCACAATTATTACCATCAAAGATAGTTCTGTTTTTCTTCTAACATATTTCTTATCAAAATCTCTGTTGATTCTAGCCACAGTGTATGTAAATAAACACCCATAATCCAGGATATGTTTCTCTAAAATCAGAAAAACAAAATATATTTTTGCATTATATTTTGTATTACATAGTTCCGTTCTTTCTTTAATAAAATCTCTTACTCTCTTGGACTGTTGTAAACTTATTATTCCAAATTCAGTCTAAAATTGACAATAGAAGGAAGACATTATCATGCTAATTTATTTTAAGAGTTAAATAATTATATTGTTTTTAATGTTCCTCTATTTATAGAAATCCAGTGGTTAGTCAGTACATTTTTTAAGGAGGAGGCAATGAGAATGGAGAAAATATACTACTACCACTCAATGGTTCAATTAATTTCTATATCTTAATTGTTTTATTTGAAGCATATTTAAACTGTAAACCTATTATTCAATTAGACATTTTGTCATTATTCATTGTGATTTTTTTATAATGGCAGTGTACATTGATTGTGCTCAGGTCTGACTCCTGGCTCAGAGCATTAGGTATCACTCCTTAGAAGACTCAGAGAGCTATAGGGAATGCCCAAATTGGGATGACCAAATGCAAATTAAGCAAGCTACCCTCTGTACTATTGCTCTGGTCCCTATTATAACTCTAGAAATGCCCTGTCCTGTTCTATCCAGGTTAGATTTTTTTATAACTTTATGTTTTGCTTAATATAGTGCATTTCCCTATTTCCTTACAAAAGTATAGTCTAATATTCCCATAGCTTTATTTTGTTTTATGATTCTTACAGAATATATTTTGTGTTTTAATGATTTCTTGTTATCTCATAAATATTTAATATTTGTGCTCTTTTAGATATTGTAAGGAATATAAATCAGAACTACTTAAAAGTCAAGCCTAAGCTACAAGTCTCAAGTGAGTGAGTGACCCAGGAATATGTACTTGGTAGGTCTAAATAATGATGCATTTTGCTCCTAAATATTTTTGAGTATTATATAAATATATATATTCATATATATTTATACAGCTTTATTTTCAATTTCTTTGCCATTTATTTAAATAATTTTGTAAGGAGTCTATATTTATTCCCACATACAGTTTAGTATAACTGCTTTTTTGGAAGAAAAATATAAGAAAGAACCCTTTTTTGTAGGCCAGATGCATAAACTACTTAACAGATGTTGTATTCCTGCTTTAGCTTCCCAATCACTCTCTTAGACGGATTTACTGCCTTTTTTTGTGTTAGAAGTGCTTGGTTTTAGTAAAGATGCCAATAATTTCATATGCAGTGACCTTGGCATGAAATATCTTCTCTAAAATTATAAAATGGCAGCTGTGTAAAACTTATTATTTATCTTTCTTACTCACAATATGTTTGCCTTTTAAAAAAATGTCTTTCCCTCATAAATAAATTTCAGCAGTTTTGTTACCTTGAAATTGTACATTAAGAAAAATACATAAGTGCTCATCTTAATGAAGGATATTTAACTCATCAAGATTCTAAATGCAAGCATTTACTTTGGAGAAATGTTTAAGCATTCGCTGTATAATGGGCAGAAAAATCATAAAAACACCATTATTGTGTGTTCCTTGCATCCTCTTTTATTGCCTTAGGGAATAAACAGCAGGTCATAAAAAATGTTTTATTTAAGACTCTAACACCGATTGTATCAGGGAAATCACAAGCATTAATGCTTCCTCATAAAATATTCACATAATCCTCACTCAAAATCACCTTTATGTAGAAAATCTTTGTATGTTAAATTTTTATAAATAGACAAAACTGAGAAAAGAAATAAAAATTTCTAATAAATTTCCAAAATATGTGAACTGTTAGCTTAGCACAGTCATTGTTAAAAAGTATGTTAGTTAAATACACTATAAGTGACATATGATTAATTATTTAAAGTGATAATAAATGTAATGCATAAATATTAAGCAATGTAAATGCAATAAAAATTTAAATCATCTTTACCCCAATACTTACTGGTGGGAATCGGATGGATACATAACCATTACTTTAATTTCAGTAGTCTACCTATTTTCACAAATAATTTTATTTAAATATTTATATATTTGAAGCAATCACAAATACTAAAAATGCAAACTTAAGAAAATACCTTTATTTTCTAGATATTCTTTTTGAAATTGTTATTAAAGCATGTATCATATATATAAAATATTTTCTTCGACATAATGTGAATTTTAGTTTTTTGGGTTTCAGATGTAACAAAATGTACCTATTTAGAGTAATATTCTTTGCATTATATAATGAACCCTATTTTCATGTCTCTTTCATTACTAAAATATATTAAGCTCAATTGATTTTTTATTTAGTATTATATTATTCATAAATTAACTCATGTTTAAAAATAGTGAAAATAAAATCTTTTGTTTTTGTATTTACAAATTGTACCATTATGTACTTTATGTAAACAATTTTATATAAGTATCATTTCACATCTTTTATATTAATTGAGCACTATATAAATATTAATATCAATATACTTAGACAAAAACCTAAATTATTCTTAATTATTCACCATAAAAGCTATAATAATATATGAAATACTCTTTATAAGCCTGAACAACATACGTTCATATACATGGTTCTTCTATATATAGTCACATAAATGCCTGAGAAATTAATGATTTATTTTGATAAAAGCTACAAGTACTGGAAAATTCTTTTTATTGGTATAATATTTTAAAATTTCATCAACAATGTGTGGAAAGCTTAACTAGATTTATTTTCTGTTTGGCATAGTTTTAAATTTATATCAAACTATTATGAGTGTAATACTATAACTTTGGTTCAAATTTGTTACTTTAAAGATCATACCAATAGTATAGGGGATGCTTATTTTGCCCCTGGAGGTTCAATTCCGGTCACCTTAATTGGTCCCTTTAGTTTACTAGGACTGATCCCTGAGTGTAGAGTCAGGAGTATCCCTTGAGCGTTGTTGGGTGTGACCCAAAACAATATGAAAAATTTGTTATTTTACCACAGTTAAAAAATGTCAAAAGTTTACTCATTTTATGTCTTTTTATATTGCCTTATTAGTGAGGTCTTTGTATTTTTTATTATTTATCCTTGTTTATCATTTAAACATAATGTTTTGCTATTTAATATACAGACAGCCTTTCTGCCACTATTTTTATGACATTATTTTTCACTTTTCACAAATGACATATCAAATATTTAAAATAATATAAAAATTTTAGTGGAAACAATGAGCAAACATTAATCATCACTAGAGCAGTTACTACAGTGTTTCTCCAATGAGCAATGTATAGATTTTAATAAATTACATTTGCATATTCATAAACTTCATTTATAAATCTATTTATTTATATTTATTAATCATTTGTATATTTATAAAGTTAAGTTTACAGTGTTGCGTATTTAATAATCTTAAGATAATGTTCATAAATGTATGCTGTGATAATTACAATATCAATGCCAAGGATTCTATTGCAAGAAAATATTTTATGACTCTTCTCCAATTGCAAAATAATATAAATTATATTAAAATATATGGAAACCAACTACATTTTAATTACTTTTATTTTATGACATATCAGCATGTTCTATTATTTTTTTTTATTTTAACGTGTAAGAAAACGTTACCCTGGCAGCTACAGGTGTCAAGCAGAGAGATATAGTTAAGAAACAACTTAAAAAATAAAGAGATTAAAAAAAGAAACGACTTTATTTTAAGCAGAATGATTTTTTATTGTATATGGATATTTTCCATTAACATCTACTATATTATTATGCATCTTTCTTACCAACTTTCAAAAATCTAGTCTGAGTACAAGAAAAGTTGCCTTTGTCTATTAATTTATTTTCATAATTGGCTACATTTAGCAGAACTTATGGCTTATTCGTGCCTCGCTTGAAATTACTTGGTACTGTTTGGGGTGCCAGGCTTTCAGCACATCTATTTTGCATGCAAGCCAAGAGCCAAACCCCCTATAATATCACAATGACCCCCAGTCAAAAAGTTTGAAAATTTTACTTTCATTACATTTCTTGAATATTTTGAGTCATATAACGAATTACATAAATTAACTATTTTGGGGAGATCCTTCATAAACCAAACAATACTTGGTGTTTATTTGTATTGCATGCTGTTCAGTTATTTTATTTTCATTTTCTTTATATACTTCATATAACTGACATCATTTAATGTTTTTCTTTATCCTTGCGACTTATTTTGCTTTACATGACATTCAGTTTCTATCTTGTAGAAAAAATAAAAGATTTTATACTTTATGGCATTCATTGTGTACTTGATATACATATTTCAAATTCCCTTTGCTGCTTGATTATTTTTAAATATGCTTCATATCTTAAATTTTGAAATTATTAGCATGTGTCTTATTTAGATATTTAAATATCATTTAAATAGATAACAAGTAGTGTAATTACTGTATAATCACTAGTTTTATTGATTTTTTTACTCAAATTTTGGCTTTGGTAAGATTTAATTCTTATTACAATAACAGTATATATGTTTTTTTGTTTTATAATATTACATTTAAGGGGTCAGAGCTGTGGCTTGCCTTGCACAACCTAAGCGGTTCATCCTCTGCAGTTCCGTATGGTTCTCCAAGCCAGAAGCGATTTCTGAGCGCATAGCTAGGATAAAGCCCTGAGTGTTACCAGGAGCCCCCAAACCAATATTATATATTACATATATAATACATTTAAAAATAATTTTGGGAGGCTTAGACCTCATTTATCAATGCTCAGGGCTTACACCTGGTTCTGTTCTCTGAAATAACTCCTTGATGAGTCTCATAATACCATATGAGTTCTGTGGATTAGAATGGTGTGTACATGACAAGTACCCTATCCACTGTAATATCTCTCCAGGTCCAAAATATTTGACTTATCAATAAGAAATTCTATATCACTCATAATTTATGTTATGAATTTATAAAGACATTGTTATTTTCTTATTGAGTTATTTAGCCAAAATATCAGCAATTAGTCCAAAATAAAAATTAGTTCTATAAAAATTTATTTGAAACATACAGTTATGAATGAGGCGAATATCATTGCCATCACAATGTTATTTTTAGTTATATCAATAACCACATATTTTACTCTACAGAAAAAACACATAGTAATTATTTGAATATTAAGCAATATAGTCAGACCTAGAGGAGAGATCCATTTGCTCATACCCTACGGCTCTTTTTCACAATATATTATTTGGTTCAGAAAATTTCTAAAACATTTAATATTTTTAAATGGTCTATTGTACTAGTAGAATTCTCTGCCTTTGTCCATTAAAGAACATACAAAAATTCAGTAAAGCAAAAAGCACAATTGTTTATGATTTAAGTTAGAAAGCATGAAAATGATGACAGGGATAAAATATAAATGTTATATTGTATTATTTATATGACCTAAAATATTTTTCTGTGGAACATATCTAGAACTAACAAAAAGGAAATTAGCAAAAGAGTACATACTATGCAATAGCAGATTGTGTGAAAAAAGAGACTATTTGATAAAGATTAAAAATATGATAGTTTCATGGGACTATTTTTCTCATGTTTTTCAATTGTATATAAAGATAAGAAGACTTTTTAAGATTATATTCCAATAAATAATAAATCTGTCAGGACATATCTCACATATATTTAGTAAAATCTTATCAAATGTCCTAGTATTTTCTTTCAAAATAAATTTTATATAGAAGTATAGGGTTACATATCTTTATTTCTCTATATATTTTTGATGTCCTTTGACAGCTTACCTTTATTTTATCTATTTTTATATATTTGCTACATATTTGAGGCCCATTTCATAGATAATAAACTCTCCAAAGAAAATACATCCATTCCCTTTCAGTTGCTCATCAGAAAAGCAGAAATTAACTGGAACTAACATACAATTTATTCTTTTGTCTTTTTTCTTCTTTTTTGTCCCTTTATTTAAACCTCTTGATTACATATATGATTGTGATTAGGTTTCATTCGTGTAAAGAACACCCCCTCACCAGTGCAACATTCCCACCACCAATGTCCCAAATCTCCCTCCATCCCACCCACCTCCACCTGTACTCCAGACAGGCTTTCCAGTTCCCTCATTCATTCACATGATTATGGTAGTTTTTAGTGTAGTTATTTCTATAACTGCACTCACCACTCTTTGTGGTGAGCTTCATGAAGTGAGCTGGAAGTTCCAGCCCTCCTCTCATTGTCTCTGAGGATTGTTTTATATCTAAGAGGTTATTGAAACTCAATGAGTCAAAAAGGAATTTATGGCGAGTGCCCCTCTTGTTTCCTAATCAATTAACAAAAATTCATTAATCTATACTCTCCCACATTGTTCTTTGTAAGTAAAATCTAACAAGTAAAATAATATGCAATTTTATAATTTATCTTTTTTTGTTTGTTTGTTTTGGGTCACACCCCAGCAGCACTCAGGGGTTACTCCTGGCTCTGTACAGCTCAGAAAGCACTCCTGGTAGGCTCAATTATCTTTGACTTACTCTTTAAATCTATTTCATAATACAGTAATGTCCTGCTGTTTATATTTATATTAATATATCCATATACATATAAATGAATACATCTATTTAATGCACTTAATGTCATCTTCAAATGCAAATTTCTAAAACATGAAAATGTCTTGTTACATTCAGCATTATAAATGTTCAACTTAGGACTCCTTAAAACTTAAAAAGGCTGATATGCTATTATTTAAGATAATTTGCATAAATAAGAACTAATCTCCTTAATAAATTTCTACTTCCATAATGACTCCTAAAAACACACATACATCTGCTCTCACTCAGTCATTACTGTCCTAACTTCGTCAGAAGCTTGAAATGTAGAGATATCTCAGAGGCGAACACAGGTGTAGTTATGTAGGTCCGAAGTTCCATCCCTACATTTTAAGGGCCCTTGCCACCATTCCCAAACCTGCCTAATAAAACTGTCTTAATAAAGGTGGCCCCTAACTTAACTGGCTTAGATTCTGTTATGGTTCTTGTAGTCCCCAGCTTTTTGAGCTGAGAATGGTTGGGAATTAAAGGCTGCAATAAATTGCAGATCTCTCAATTGTATTTATGCCTTTCTCTTAAGATAAAAATTTAACTCCTTAGTAGGGTCTTTATGAACTTTGGGCATTTATTTCTTACTTACCTCTTCAAATACTTTCCATACTTCACTCCATCTTGTTCACTTGTTTTAATCTTGATGATATAGTTACCTTTTCTTCCTCTTTTTTTTTTTTTTTTGAGGGGATAAGGGGTGAGTTATACAAGCTATGCCTAGGAGTTATACCTGGTTCTGCATTCAGGAATTACTCCTGGTAGGCTAAGTGGACATCTAGGATGCAAAATTCTTATGTGATGTAATGTTGCTCTGAGCCCTAGTTATCTTCTTAAATTAAATATGAACATTTTGATTTTAGGTTTCAGTATAAATTGTGATCTTTGATATAACCCTCCACTAACTCTGATTTTCATTAGTTGGACTTTCATTTTTTCAGATAATCAGTCTTTCATATTAATTTGACTCTAAAATTTTTTTCTGAGTAGAAATGACATCTTTATTATTACTTTTATATGTATCATATACTTATGCAATAACATAATAAAAGAATGCTTCTGTATTAAAATACCATGCAAGAAGAAAAACTTTGTGTAGTATTATGATATATAAACACTATACTTTAGTAATTCAGAAAATCCACTGCAAAAAATATACATATTTCTAAAATTAAAAAGGTGTTATTATCACCAATTTCCAGTTCATAATACCACTACTTAGTGTTCTCAATTCTCTATTTTACCATAATAACTAGAGTAGTTTTTCTGGATTTTAAAGAGTTAATTTTTTGCGGCTGTTGTTTCTTGCCAATGAGCTTATTTTATTTATGTTTCACGTGAAATTATCTGCTAATTTATATTCACTAACTTATTTCACTTGGCATAATCACCTTTTAGCCCATATTTTTGTCTCCAAGGGTATAATTTTATATTTTTAATGAAAGAATGATATTCAATTGAAAATAGACACTCTTGCTTCTTTAACCAGTCATCAGTGACTGCATTCACATTGATTTCATGCTTTAACTCTTATAAATAACACTAATATAAAAATAGCAAATATTTTTGAATTGGTGCTTTTATGACTTTCAGATAATTATTTGTTGTATTATTCTGTCATGAATTTTCATTTTTATTTTTCAAGAAGTTTCCATATAATCTTCTTGAAATCAATCCCAACTTACATTCCCACAAGAAGTTTTTCAGGCTTCCTTTTTTGTCTGCTTCTTCAAGAGCTTTGGTGGTTTTTAATTTTTTAGATAAAGATCATTATCTATAACTACTATTCCTTTCCCTAATTACAAGTTATGTTAGCTCTGGGTTTGAGAGGCATCTTCTTTGGAGTAATAATTTTTTAAGGTTTTTGCTTTTTTTGATTAGGTTATTTTGTTTTTGCTGTAAAGCTGTAAATTATTTTTTATTTTTAGTTTTACCGATTTGATATGTTTTCTGTACATAGAGATTCATGATCTCCTTTAATAAGGTTTGTACATGATTTAGCTATTCATTCATTTAAGTCATATTTTAGTGTCCGAATAGACACATACAAAAGCCAATATTAAATAAGTCAAAAAATTCTCTGATTTTCTTACATTTGTTAGTGATATAATTATGAGTAAGTTCTTCATAATTATTTCTGTAACAATATTTCTATTTTAGTTTATGAGGATATACAAAGGTTAAAAAGGTAAATGAGATAAATAATACATCAAAAAAGCCCTCTTTTGTTCAAAATATTTAACTTAATTAACAAGAAAGGTGATTACAATTGTGCTACTCTGGTCTGGGAAAATTCCCTAATAAATAGAATTTATGTTGAGATCAATGTAAATGCTGTCAATGAAGTATCAGGAAGATAAATCTATCAGTTGATGAAAACTGTAGAAGTGATTATTTAGGATGTATTTGTAAAAAATATCTAGGTAGTGGTGAAACATAATGAAGTGAGATTATAGCTGTGTGTGTTGGGTGAGAGTTAACTACTTTAATGTTTGTGCTCTTTAGTTCTTGAATAATTGCCAATATTTTTATTATGCAGTTGCAATATACATCTCAACCCTGGATCTATAATAAGTAAATTGCCTGATATTTCTTTTGCAATCATGTCATTAAATTACAGAACAAAGTATGACCTTGTTAACCTAGTTTTTTGTCTTCAAAGTTTAATTTCATTGATGATCTAATGTTACTATTTCCCTATATGTATATTATCTGGATGACACTTTAGGATTCAGTACCTTGTACATATTGGGTTTGCTTTCTACTTTAACTAATGGACCCTTCAACTTAATTTCATATTGTTCCTTCAAATTCTAATACACATTCTCTACTTATTTGACATAAACTTGTATTTCTTATATTTAATTTTTAATAGTTTATGTAAAAAGAGTATTATGAAAATACAATATTGGTTTTAAATCACCATGTTTTTCCAATGACTTGAAGATAAAATATTCAAAATCATATTAATAAATTGTATTTAACCCACATTGTCTCTTAGCTCTTTGTAGTTTATTAACAAATTAAATCTCTAATGTTATATTAGCAGTGCTTCTTTTCAAAAAGAAAAAGAAAACACTACCTTGGAATTGTGAAAAATATTTTATTTAGAGAAAACATCATTTTTGGTTGCAAAATTTTGTAGAAAGAAAAAGAAGTTTAAATGCCATATAAGAATCATAAATACATTTTCCCTGCAAGCTTTGACACTAGAATGTTTTGTCTCTGCTAACATTTATATATATATATATATATATATATATATATATATATATATATGTGTGTGTGTGTGTGTGTGTGTGTGTGTATTGCAAATCTATCATTTGTCCTACTGTCATGAATATTGTCAGTACAAATAATCAGATGAGTTGTCTACCTGTCATCTCACTACAAGAATATATACTTAATTTTTGAAACTAGAATAAAGCATATCCTGATTTTGAATTGTAGTTATCATTGTCAGTTTAATTATTTTAGCCCTACTTGACTCTCATCACAATCTGAGATATCTGTTTTAGTGTTAGATGGTTACATGGAATATACATGCATGTATTTGCATAAACACATAATACAAATTTATATATATAGGTTTTTTTGTTTGTTTGTTTTTATTCTCTTTTTTTATTTAAACAACTGTATTACATACATTATTGTGTTTGGATTTCAGTCACGTAAAGAACACCACCCATCACCAGTGCAACATTCCCATCACCAATGTCCCAAATCTCCCTCCTCCCCACCCAACCCCCGCCTGTACTCTAGACAGGCTTTCTATTTCCCTCGTACATTCTCATTATTAGGATAGTTCAAAACGTAGTTATTTCTCTATCAGGGGACCTCAAACTATTTAAACAAGGGGCCAGTTCACTGTCCTGCAGACTGTTGGAGGGCCAGATTATAGTAAAAACAAAAATTATGAACAATTTCTATGCATACTGCATATATATTATTTAGAAGTGAAGAAACAAAATGGGGATAAATACAATATGTGGCTCGGGGGCCATAGTTTGAGGACCATTGCATCTAAACTCATCCCTGTTTGTGGTGAGCTTCATGAGGTGAGCTGTAACTTCCATTTTTTTTCTCTTTTATGTCTGAAAGTTATTATTGCAAGTATGTCTTTCAATTTTCTCTAAAACACATAGATGAGTGAGACCATTCTGTGTCTTTCTCTCTCTCTCTCTCTCTGACTTATTTCACTCAGCATAATAGATTCCATGTACATCCATGTATAGGAAAATTTCATGACTTCATCTCACCTGACAGCTGCATAATATTCCATTGTATATATATACTACAGTTTCTTTAGCTATTCATCTGTTGAAGGGTATCTTGGCTGTTTCCAGAGTCTTGCTATGGTAAATAGTGCTGCAATGAATATAGGTGTAAAGAAGAAATTTTTGTATTGTATTTTTGTGTTCCTAGGTTATATTCCTAGGAGTGGTAGAGCTGGATCATATGGGAGCTCGATTTCCAGTTTTTGGAGGAATCTCCATATTGCTTTCCATAAAGGTTGAACTAGACTGCATTCCCACCAGCAGTGCATAAGAGTTTCTTTCTCTCCACATCCCCGCCAACACTGTTTATTCTCATTCTTTGTGATGTGTGCCAATCTCTGGGGTGTGAGGTGGTACCTTATAGTTGTTTTGATTTACATCTCCCTGATGATTAATGATGTGGAGCATTTTCATGTGCCTTTTAGCCATTTGTATTTCTTTTTTGTCAACGTGTCTGTCCATTTATTCTCCCCATTTTTTGATGGGATTAGATATGTTTTTCTTGTAAATTTCTGTCAGTGCCTTGTATATTTTGGAGATTAGCCCCTTATCTGATGGGTACTGGATGAATAGTTTCTCCAACTCAGTGGGGGGCTCTTGTATCCTGGGCGCTATTTCTTTTGAGGTGCAGAAGCTTCTCAGTTTAATATATTCCCATCTGTTAATCTCTGCTTTCACTTGTTTGGAGAGTGCAGTTTCCATTTTGAAGATGTTTCAGTATTAAGGTCATGGAGTGTTTTACTACGTGTTGTTCTATATATCTTATGGTTTTGGGTCTGATATCGAGGTCTTTCCTCCATTTGGATTTAACCTTCTTATATGATGTTAGCTGGGGGTCTAAGTTTAATTATTTGCAAGTGGCTAGCCAGTTGTGCCAACACCACATGTTGAAGAGGCTTTCTTTGCTCCATTTAGGATTTCTTGCTCCTTTATCAAAAATTAGGTGATTGTATGTCTAGAGAACATTCTATGAGTATTCAAGCCTATTCCACTGATCTGAGGGCCTGTCTTTATTCCAATACCATACTGTTTTGATAGCTATTGCTTTGTAGTAAAGTTTAAAGTTGGGGAAAGTAATTCCTCCCATATTCTTTATTCCCAATGATTGCTTTAGATATTCTAGGGTGTTTATTGTTCCAAACGAATTTCAAAAGTGCCTGATCCACTTCTTTGAAGAATGTCATGGGTATCTTTAGAGGGATTGCATTAAATCTGTACAATGCTTTGGGGAGTATTGCCATTTTAATTATATTAATTCTGCCAATCCATGAGCACGGTATTGGCTTCTTTTTATGCATGTCCTCTCTTATTTCGTGGAGCAGAGTTTTATAGTTTTCTTTGTATAAGTCCTTCACAATTTTAGTCAAGTTGATTCCAAGATATTTGAGTTTGTGTGGCACTATTGTGAATGGGGTTGTTTTCTTAATGTCTATTTCTTCCTTATTATTATTGGTGTATAGAAAGGCCAATATTTTTGTGTGTTAATTTTGTAGCCTGCCACATTGCTATATGAGTCTATTGTTTCTAGAAGATTTTTTTCGTAGAGACTTTAGGGTTTTCTAGGCAAACAGCGATATCTGCAAACAGCGATAGCTTGACTTCTTCCTTTCTTATCTGGATTCCCTTGATATCTTTTTCTTGCCTAATCGCTATAGCAAGTACTTCTAGTGCTATGCTGAATAGGAGTGGTGAGAGAGGACAACCTTGTCTTGTGCCAGAATTTAGAGAACAGGTTTTCAGTTTTTCTCCAGTGAGGACAATATTTGCCTCTGGCTTGTGGTAGATGGCCTTAACATATTGAGAAAGGTTCCTTCCATTCCCATCTTGCTGAGAGCTTTTATCAAGAATGGGTTTTGGAACTTATCAAATGCTTTCTCTGCATCTTTTTATATGATCATGTGATTTCTATTTTTCTTGTTGTTGATGTTGTGTATTATGTTGATAGATTTACGGATGGTAAACCAGCCTTGCATTCCTCGGATAAAACCTACTTGATTGTAGTGGATGATCTTCTTCATGAGGCATTTAATTCTATTTGAAAGGATTTTGGTGAGGATCTTTGCATCTGTATTCATCTGCGATATTGGTCTGTAATTTTCTTTTTTGGTAGTATCTGTGTCTGGTTTAGGTATCAAAGTGATGTTGGCTTCATAAAAGCTATTTGAAAGTGTTCTTGTTTTTTTGATTTCATAAAAGAGTCTTGCCAGGATTGGTAGAAGTTCCTCTTGAACGGTTTGAAAAAATTCATTAGTAAATTCATCTTGCCTGGACTTTTGGTTTTGGGCAGACATTTGATTACCGTTTTAATTTCGTCAATAGTGATGGGGGTGTTTAGATATGCTACATCCTCTTCCTTCAACCATGGAAGATTATAGAGTCCAAAAATTTATCCATTTCTTCCAGATTTTCATTTATAGTGGCATAGAGTTTCTCAAAATAGTTTTTGATTACCCTTTGGATCTCTACCATAACAGTAGTGATCTCTCCTTTTTCATTCCTAATATGAGTTATCAAGTTTCTCTCTCTCTTTCTTTGTTAGTTTTGCCAGTGGTCTATCAATCTTGTTTTTTTTTTTTTTTTTAAGAACTAACTTCTGCTTTTATTGATCTTTTGAATTGTTTTTTGGGTTTCCACTTCATTGATTTCTGCTCTCAGTTTTGTTATTTCCTTCTGTCTCCCTATTTTTGGGTCCTTTTGTTGAGTACTTTCTAATTCTATGAGCTGCGTCATTAAACTATTCAGGTTTGCCTTTTCTTCTTTCCTGATGTGTGCATGCAAAGCTATAAATTTTCCTCTCAGTGCTGCTTTTGCTGTGTCCCATACGTTCTGATAGTTTGTGTCTCATTGTCATTAGGAAGGTTTTGAGTTCCCCTTTGATTTCATCTTGGACACACTGGTTATTCAGTATTAGGCTGTTTAACTTCCAGGTATTAAAGTTTTTCTTCTGTGTCTCTTTGTTGTTCACATATAATTTCAGGGCCTTGTGGTCAGCAAAGGCAGCCTGCAAAATTTCTATCCTCTTGATATTATGAAGGTATGTTTTATGTGCTAGCATGTAGTCTATCCTGGAGAATGTCCCATGTACATTGGAAAAAAATATGTATCCGGGCTTCTGGGGGTGGTGTGTCCTGTATATATCTACTAGGTCTCTTTCTTACATTTCTCTTTTCAGGTCTAGTATATTCTTGTTGGATTTCAGTTTGGTTGACCTGTCAAGTGTTGACAATGCCATGTTGAGGTCTCCCACAATTATTGTGTTGTTATTGATATTATTTTCAGATTTGTCAAGAATTTTATTAAATATTTTGCTGGCCCCTCTTCAGTGCATATATGTTTAGGAGAGTGATTTCTTCCTGCTCTACATATCACTTGATTAATACAAAATGTCCATCTTTGTCCCTTACAACTTTCCTAAGTATAAAGTTTGCATCATCTGATATTAGTATGACCACTCCACCTTTTTATGGGTTTTGTTTGCTTGGATAATTTTCCTCCAGCCTTTTATTTTGAGTGTATGTTTTTTTCTGACTATTTAGGTGCATTTCTTGTAGGCAGCAGAATGTTGGATTGAGTTTTTTGATCCACTTAGCCATTCTATGTCTCTTTACTGGTGCATTTATTCCATTGACATTGAGAGAAAGAACTGTCCTGGGAATTAGTGTCATCTTTATATCAAAGTTTGGTGTGCCTTTTGGTCAGTCTTGTCTTAAAGTAGGTAGTTCAGTTATTCTTTTAAGAATGGTTTTGAGTTTGTAAAGTTTTTGAGCTCTTGTTTGTCTGTAAAACCATGTATTGTTCCTTCAAACCTGAAAGTGAGTTTTGCTGGGTGCAGTATTCTAGGCAAAGCATTTATTTCATTGAGTTTTGTCACTATGTCCCACCACTGCCTTCTGGCCTTGAGTGTTTCTGGTGACAGGTCTGCAGTAAATCTCAAAGATGTTCCCTTGAATGTAATTTCTCTTTTCGATCTTGCTGCTTTCAGAACTCTGTCTATCTGTGGGATTTGTCATTGTGACTAGGATGTGTCTTGGGGTGTTTTTTCTGGGGTCTCTTTTATTTGGTACTCTTCAGGCATGCAGGATTTGATCACATGTATTCATTATCTCTGGTAGTTTCTCTTTAATAATGTTTTTGACCATTGATTCTTCCTGGAATTTTTCTTTCTGGGTCTCTGGGACTTCAATAATTCTTAAGTAGTTTCTGTTGAGCTTATCATAGACTTCTATTTTCATCTTTTCCCATGATTTGAGTAATTTTTCCATTGTTTGATCATTTGTTTTAAGGCTTTTTTTCTAATTTCTTCTGCTGTATGAGATTGCTATTCATCTATCTTCCAGTGTACTAATTCTATCCTCAGCTGCTGTTAACCCATAGGAAAGCTCAACCATGTTTTTCTTTAATTCATCTACTGAGTTTTTCAGACTTGTCATTTGACCTGAAATTTCAGTTTGGAGTTTTCTAATTTCTATCTTCATATTCTCTTGATTTTTATTAGTGTTCTCTTCTATACTTTCTTTGAGTTCTTTGAACATCTTTCATATTGCAACTCTAAACTCCTTATCTGAGAGATTGACCAGTTGGTTGGTCATATTAAAGTCATCAGAGTTGTCATCATCATTCTCTATGTCTGGCGCTGGCTTGCATTGTTTCCCCATTGTCACACTTGTATTGTGGGTTTTTCTATGTGTTGTGGTTGTATTCATTGGCTAAATGTTGTGCATGGCCGGGAAGCAAAGCAGAGCGGCCATGCTCTTCTGGCTCCACCATTTCTGGGCTTGTAAACTCACCTCCAGGGAAGGCTCCAGGGAAGGCAAGCAATCCACAGATAAGCCACACACAGAATGAAATCAGGCCAAAAAATGTAGCACAGCACAGAAGACAGGCAGATAGGGGTGCTGGCATCTGAGTTCCAGCAGAGTTCAATGGCTTCCCCTTTCTGGGCATATAAGTTCATCTCCAGGGAAGGCTCCAGGGAAGGTGAGCCATCCACAGATGAGCCACACACAGGATAAAATCGGGCCAAAAATGGAGCACAGTACAGAAGAGAGGCAGATATGGGTGCTGGCATCTGAGTTCCAGCGGAGTTCAGCGGCTTCCCCTTTCTGGGCTTGTAAAGTCAGCCATTTCTTACTCACTCACTCGCTCACTGGGTAGCTTCAGAATGCAGTTTTTTTTTGGTTCACTTCCCAGGGTTCTGAAGATATCTTTAAGGATTCAGAAAAGACAGAAGCACAGGACAGGGCTCCCTTCAGCTCCTCAGTTTCCTCAGAAGAAACACAGCAGGGTGGAGACTCTGCAGATGAAGCAATCAGCACTTCTCCTGGCAGTCCCCACAGTCAGCCATTTCTTACACGCTATATATAGTTTTTAAACTTATTTGTAACTATTAGTGCCTTCATAATTTTCAACCAGATGTTCAAAGTAAGGTACTTTAGTTAAATTGAACATAATATTTTAGAAATAACTATATGCCTCTCTTAGTTTTCTATTGCTTTATTGAAATGCTTCGGAAAAAGATATTCAAAATTTTATACATCACTAATATACATTGTACTTTTAGTTAACTGCACAACTGAACAACAAAATACCTCACTTGAATTTCAATCAACTACTCATTTCCATTTTATCCTCTTAAGATTAGAGTAAGTATAACTGTTCTTGACTGTTTTCTCATTTTTATGTTCATAAATTGTATCATGTTATTTATACTTTAAAGTAGTTACAAGCAAGCTTTTTAATACAATACAACACCATTAATTTTATTCAATATAGATGACATTAAAAATCAGGATTTTTCTACAATTTGACTTGATACTACATTTTACTCTTTTCTTTAACTATTAACTGGTATATAACATGCCATTCACCTATTTTCTAATTTTAGTTTTTTACATGGAGAGTTAATACAATCTTTAGTTGCTCAGGGGACCTTCACCCATATATGAAAATACTCAACTCAGTTCTGTGAACCTAACATTCAGTTACGTATATTAAATCGGTACTCTTGGGTCATTCAATGTTTTGACCTATATGGTCATAGCCCAGGGAACTTGTTGATCCTAAAATTAGGTTATTGAGCTAGCATTTAAAAAAATAACATACACATTCAGACCTTTGAATGATGTTCATGTCCATTATTCCTTTAATTTTGAATATATTTTGTACCTACAGGAATAAGATATTCATGCCCTTTGTTCATTTTAAAAGGACTTTCTTTTAAAATTTATACTTGTATCAAAGATTTTTATACACAAGGCCAAATTTGACCTGCCATTTTTCCAAAGAACTCATTTAATATTTTATAATTTTTCAATTTTAACTTGAATATATTTAATAGATTGCTTTTGGTTACTTCTCTTAAAGTTTTGACAAGATAGCTATAGGTTGGTCAGGTTCCAAGTAGTGTTTAGGAATTCTAGAGACCAAACCATAGGCTCTAGGACAAAGGACTATCAAAGGAATAATGTGATGGTGAGATGCAGTTCAGAATCTAGTGAGCCAGTATCACCTTTGTCATCCCTTTGGTGCTTGAGGATATCCAGAGTCCACCCACAAATTTTCATGGGTTGATTATTGGGAAATCATGTGGTAATGGGGATTGAACTAATGTCAGACATTTGCTCTGATGTATTCAAACTAATGAACTATACTCAAGACTTTGTGAAATAGATTTATTTTACAAATATGGCATTCTAAAATGATTTGTCTTTATTTATACTCATCATATCATTCAATTAATTTTGAAATTCTCCTACAATAAAATAATGTTTTAGCCAGTTCTTTATTTTTGAAAAGCTAGCATATTAGCATGCTCCATGATTTATTAAATATAAACTTCTGTGTAAAAAGTGTTCACATGGGCTTTCATGACATGCTTTATATAAAAGTGGTGCAGTGTGTTGTCCAATAGAAATATTTTCATGATATATACTTATTAAATATACTATTATGTTATACAATGTAATAATTATTTTTACAATATATTATTTTTATGTTTATTTAAATATCTTGATTAAAATATGATTATTATTAGGTTTTAGTCATGTAAAGAATGCCCCCATTCACCAGTGCAACATTTCCACCACCAATGTCCCAAATCTCCTTCCATACCACCACCCCCACCTGTAATCTAGACAGGCTTTCCAGTTCCCTCATTCATTCACATGAATATGGCAGTTCTCAGTGTACTTATTTCTAAAACTGACTCACCACTCTTTGTGGTGAGCTTCATGAAGTGAGCTGGAAGGTCCAGCCCTCCTCTCATTGTCTCTGAGGATTGTTGCAAAAATGACTTTTATTTTTCTTAAAACCCATAGATGAGTGAGACTATTCTGCATCTCTCTCTCTCCCTCTGACTTATTTCACTCAGCATGATAGACTCCAGGTACATCCATGTATAGGAAAATTTCATGACTTCATCTCTCCTGACAGTTGCATAATATTCCATTGTGTATATGTACCTCTGTTTCTTTAGCCATTTGTCTGTTGAAGAGCATCTTGGTTGTTTCCAGAGCCTGGCTATTGTGAATAGTGCTGCAATAAATATAGGTGTGAGGAAGTGGTTTTGGTATTGTGTTCTTGTGTTCTTAGGTTATATCCCTAGGAGTGGAATAGCTGGGTTGAATGAGAGCTCAATTTCCAGATTTTGGAGGAATCTCCATATCACTTTCCATATAGATTGGACTAGACGGCATTGCCACCAGCAGTGGATAAGTGTTCCTTTCTCTCCACATCCCCGCCAGCACTGATTGTTCTCATTCTTTGTGATATGCCAGTCTCTGTGGTGTGAATGGTATCTCGTCGTTGTTTTGATTTGAATCTCCCTGATAATCAGTGAAGAGGAACATTTTTCATGTGCCTTTTTGCAATTTGTATCTCTTTTTTTTTATAAAAGTGTCTGTTCATTTCTTCTCCCCAATTTCTGATGGGGTTATATGTTTTTTCTTATAAGTTCTGTTAGCACCTTGTATATTTTTGATATTAGCCTCTTTGTATTATGGATATTGGGTGAATAATTTCTCCCACTCTGTGGATAGATTTTGTATTTTAGGCACTATTTACTTTGAGGTGCAAAAGCTTCTTAGCTTAATATAGTCCCATCTGTTTATCTCTGCTTCCACTTGTTTGGAGAGTGCTGTTTCATCCTTAAAAATGCCTTTAGTCTCAATGTCATATAGAATTTTCCTACCTGTTATTCTATACACTTTATGGTTTCAGGCCTAATATCAAGGTCTTTAATCTATTTGGATTTGATCTTTGTGCATGGTGTTAGATGGAGATCTGAGTTCTCTTTTTTTGCAAGTGGCTAACAGTTGTGCCAACACTACTTGTTGAAGAGGCTTTCTTTGCTCCATTTTGGATTTCTTGACCCTTTATTAAAGATTAGTTGATTATATACCTGGGGAACATTTTCTGAATACTCAAGTTTATTACACTGATCTGAGGAACTGTCCCTATTTCAATACCATGCTGTTTTGATAACTTTTGCCTTGTAGTACATTTTAAAATTAGTAAAAGTAATGTCTCCCATATTCTTTTTCCCAAGAATTGCTTCAAATGGATTGCTTCCTAAGGATTGATTTTCCAAAGATTGCTTCCTCACACCTATATACATTGCTGCGCTATTTACAATAGCCAGACTCTGGAAACAACCAAGATGCCCTTCAACAGAGGAAAGGCTAAAGGTACTGTGGTACATATACACAATGGAATATTATGCAGCTGTGAGGAAAGATTAAGTAATGAAATTTTCCTATACATGGATGTACAAGGAAACTATTATGCTGAGTGAAATAAGTCAGAGGAAGAGAAATAAACACAGAATACTCTCACTAATCTAAGGGTTTAAAAAAAATTAAAGACATTATTTAATAAGGCCCAGAGACAATAAAGTTAAGGCTTGAAGGGCTGGAAGGACAGGCTAACAATTTGAAGCTCACGACAAAACAAAAAGTGGTGAACTTTATTAGAAAATTAACTACAGTAAACAACTAGCATGACAATGTTAAAGAATGAGTGAAGTAGAATGCCTGTCTTGAATACCAGCAGGGGTGGAGAGGAGTGGGGTATTGGTGGTGGGAATGTTGCACTGCTGAATGGGGGTATTTTTTTTATGACTGAAACCCAACTACAAACATGCTTGTAATCATGGTGCTTAAATAAAACCTTATTAAAAAAAACTAGATTTGATTAGTGATGATGTGTAGACACCTGAAAACTGTTTAGTGTCCCCAGACTACTTAAAATCAAGCTATAAATCAAGTCAAAATTGTTAGGATGAGTATGAGTAGGAAGATTCTTGGGTAACCAAACTAAGAATTTTTATAAAATGAAAAAAATATAGTAATTGTATATTGTATTTATTCAACTACTATATATGTATAAATTGTTTTCTTTATAACGAAGGTGATAATATTCTATATTTTAAAACAATTTGTGACATATTTTAAATTTAATAAAATCTCTACATTTTATATAATTTAATAAAATTAAGATAAATTTCTAAAATTTTTCTTAGACATAAATACTTACCAGATGTCAGGAGAGATTATATAGTGAGTAGTGTCTTTTCAGTGCATGTGGCCAATGCCATTCACAAGGCAAGTTCTCAGTAATACTGCCAGAGGTGTTCCTTGAGCAGAATATGTGAGTTCCCCAAACAAAATCAAACAATAAAAATTATCTGTAAGTATAATGATTTATAAAAGGTCAAAATTTGCTCCTAGTAGAGGAGTTGTCTGATAATTTTTTTCTTTTTTTACGTAAAGCTTATAAAATATATTCCTAAAATTTAAAAATGTATCATTTATATTCAAAGACATCCTGAAAAAAGTAAGTATAAATAATTTATTAAAATAAAAAAATTTTGTAAGATTAGTGCTTGAAGCTACTGGGGGAAAATAAACAATAGTACTATGGTAGTTATGATTAACTATTATATTTATTTCCGCTTTAAAACATATTTGTATTTAAAATGAATAAAAATAATAGATAATATCCAAGGAGAGAAGTTTCTGAAATACATACTTGATACTTTAATATTCATGAGAAATAAATACACAGTGTTCTACTGAGCCAGGATTATGTCTTTTTAAAATAAAATAAAAGATCACCTCCACTTTGCAGTTGTACAGAAAGACTGATATAGATAATAATGCAAGGCTTCTTATTTAATCATTTTAATTTTATTTTCATTTTGTTCACTAGATAACTCAGAATTTGATCCAGAGAAAATATGGATATATATTAAAAGCTTATTCATGATAAAATGTTGATAAAATAATGGCAAATATAGAGTTTTTCATCTCTGCTTAAAACTTGATTTAAATATCTGAAGTCAAATTTCTTAAAATTAGAAAAAACATTTTTTAATATAAATTTTTATTTTGATCATAATGGCTTACATATTGTTGACAATAATATTTTAGGTACATATTTACATAAAATCAGGGGGGATTTCCATCGCCAAATTGTCATCCCTACGCCTCCGTTTCTATCCTACCTCCCTTTTCCTTTACCCTCACCCCAGGGCGGCTAGAATATGTGGTCCCCTCTGTATCTAACCCACTACTTAGTAGTCTTGCACCTGTTTGGTCCTGATGCCTCCCTTATTTCCCCCTCTATCTGGAGTCAGGACTAGCTAGTTCAAGTTGCGTGGTTTTGTTTGAAGGAGAAAAAAGCAATAAACTGGGGTAAGAGTCTAATACCCCGAAAATGGGCGGAGTCCTTCTAAAGGCTCTCATCATCACTCTGGGAGATGGAGAAAAAGTAGGTGAAACACTCCACTAGTACCAAAAGAAGTGTCAAATATCCAGTGAGGGCTCCAGCTATTTCGATAAGCACCACACAGAGCAGACAAAACAAACAAACAAACAAGTAGAAAAAAAAATAAAACAAAAACAGACAAACAAAAATCACGCCATGGTCTTGAATTAAGAAACATGGCATAGCACATAACGAAAGAGAAGAAAGGAAGAGAAAAAAAAATAAAAAAAAATAAGTATAATTGGGGACTACACTTTCAATAATCACACCCAAACAGAGAAATCGACCAAAATAGATTGGTAAATCAAAAATAATAATAACAATAATAAATGAAGGTACTATATATATTTATATCAAAAAAATAACCAAGGTTTTGTGCTTTTTGTATTTTTGTTTTTTTCCCTCCTGCACTGGCACAGTAAATATTGGGGTCATTCGAAAAAGAATTCACTTGGCCTAAGAGATATGGGATTTCTCCGTCCTTGGAGCATACTGTCATGGGATCAACTCTAGACATTGCTCAGGATCCTTTACTTTCCCGGTGGTGTTTTTTGGTTTTTTTTTTTTTTTTTCTTTTTTTTTTCCTTTGGTGTGTGGAAGACTTCTGCTCTGTGTTTAGAGGTCTCAGTATCTGTACAGATCCTGAGGTGGGACTTATGATGAAGTCAGTCTTTGTGGTTCTAGAGGTTCTGTTACCTCAGTGTCATTTTAACCCATCTTCTGTGGTTGATGATCTTGGTCTTTGCACTGAGCCTAGGGTGGCACCTAGGATAGCGTCTTTCTTTGTGCTCCCAAAAGCCCCATTCCGTTACAATTGTCTCTGCCGGATCTTTGGGGCTGGGGATCATGATTCTTGTGCAGGTCATAGTTCAAACCCTAAACTAGGGCTTATTTATTGGTCCCAAGATGTATACAGTCTGGTCGTGAATCAAGCAGCCAGTCATCTGTAAATCCCGATCTTGGGTTTTTGTCCTACCAAAGGGAGCCAAGACTTCTGGTTTTGTCTTGTCGTTAGTTGGTAAGGTAGGCTAATCTGCTCTAAGGTCAAAATGATCGCATTTTCCCCGTTGTCAGGATATCATGTTAGAGGTGGGCCTTGTTGTTGGTCTCGTCGTATTAAGGCCGTCCTGGATGGAGTTTGTTTCCTGCAGCTGTTGTGGAGAGCTGTGCCGTTTCTATGTCGGAGATCCAGGGTTCAAGGCTGGATGAATGGTATCTAATCACCTGAGGTCTAATTTGATTCCACATGACATATTTTCAAGGCAGGAGATATCCCTATATTTTAAATAACTATGAGTTCCTATCTCTAGTAGATAAGAGCTCTCTTTTATTTTTTTTTTAAATGTAAAATTTCCCCTTTACTTAGTGTGCCTTTGTAGGGGGAAGTGGTGCTACATTATAATGTCTGTGTATTCGTGGGTGGACTGATGTCTTAGAAAAAACATTTTTATGATATTTACTATAGCTTTCTAAATACTTTAACAACTTCAAGTTTTATTTTCCTAAGTGACATAGAAGAAAGTTCTTTTTATATCTTTTTATGGGCATATTTTACCTAGTTCACACTTTATTTTTGAGAGGTGTAAAGAAAAACCTCTTTTATTTGAAAATGTGTTTTTATTGATTGAAATGAATGAATAAATTTTAATGGAGAAATATTGTACACAGATAGCAGTGTGTGTATATATATATATATATATATATATATATATATATATATATATATAGTTTTCAGTTCCACTAAAAGAGAACTAAATTTGTGTGCACATGAATTTCAAAATGTGAGTTTTTCTTTTTAAACATGAATAATTCCTTATTTAAATTACTTGCCCTAAGGTTAAAAGTTATTCTTTATTCAGCTTGTGTTTTCTGAATGCTTCTCAGGACAATAGTAGTACTCAAAGGTAAGCTCTGGTAATCTAGAATAGTGATCGTAAAGGACAGTGTATTACATACATAAGTACTTTATTTCTATTGGTTAGAAATAAAAATATTAAAAACAACTAGGAAGGTGATCTAGAATATAAATCCAATCATTAATTAACTGCTCTTTTCAATAAAACATAGTCTTAGAAACTTATTGAGAATAATCCAAATGCCTAAAAGCCAAGTCAAAAATTGACATTAACATATATCTGTATAAATGCACAACCAAGGACAGGCTTAGTAACACATGAAAGATAATTATTCAATTCTTTTCTCAGTAAAATTAATTCACCATTACTGAACACATGTTGAAAAAGATCTGTGTCCTTATTAATACAGCATAGTCATTTATAATCTTTTCACTCTAAGCTTCTTTTATTTCTTGCAAGCTGTTGATTTAAAGTCAACCCCCCCCCTAGTTTAGGGTTTGAACTATGACCTGCACAATAATCATGATCCCCAGTCCCAAAGGTCCGGCAGAGACAATAGTAACGGAATGGGGCTTTTGGAAGCACAAAGAAAGACACTATCCTAGGTGCCACCCTAGGTTCAGTGCAAAGACCAAGATCACCAACCACAGAAGATGGACTAAAATGACACTGAGGTAACAGAACCTCTAGAACCACAAAGACTGACTTCATCATAAGTCCCACCTCAGGATCTGTGCAGATACTGAGACCTCTAAACACAGAGCAGAAGTCTTCCACACACCAAAAAAAAAAAAAAAAAGGAAAAAAAAAAAAAACACCAACGAGAAAGTAAAGGATCCTGAACAAAGTCTAGAGTTGATCCCATGACAGTATGCTCCAAGGACGGAGAAACCCCATATCTCTTAGGCCAAGTGAATTCTTTTTCGAATGACCCCAATATTACTGTGCCAGGACAGGAGGGAAAAAACAAAAATACAAAAAGCACAAAACCTTGGTTACTTTTTATATAAATATATATATTACCTTCATTTATTATTGTTATTATTATTTTTGATTTACCAATCTATTTTGGTCGATTTCTCTGTTTGGGTGTGATTATTGAAAGTGTAGTCCCCAATTATACTTTTTTTTTTCTCTTCCTTTCTTCTCTTTCATTATGTGCTATGCCATGTTTCTCAATTCAAGACCATGGCGTGATTTTTGTCTGTTTTTGTTTTTGTTTTTTTTTCTATTTGTTTGTTTGTTTGTTTTGTCTGCTCTGTGTGGTGCTTATCGATATAACTGGAGCCCTCACTGGATATTTGACACTTCTTTTGGTACTAGTGGAGTGTTTCACCTTCTTTTTCTCCATCTCCCAAATTGATGATGAGAGCCTTTAGAGGGACTCCGCCCAATTTCGGGGTATTAGACTCTTATCCCAGTTTATTACTTTTCTCTCCTTCAAACAAAACCACGCAACTTGAACTAGCTAGTCCTGACTCCAGTTAAAGGGGGAAATAAGGGAGGCATCAAGACCAAACAGGTGCAAGACTACTAAGTAGTGGGTTAGATACAGAGGGGACCACATATTCTAGCCACCCTGGGGTGAGGGAAAAGGGAAAACGGAGGTAGGACAGAAACGGAGGTGTAGGGAGGACAATTTGGCGATGGGAATCCCCCCTGATTTTATGTAAATATGTACCTAAAATATTATTGTCAACAATATGTAAGCCACTATGATCAAAATAAAAATTTATATTAAAAAAAATAAAAAATAAATAAAGTCAAACCCCCCAAAGACATATGGTCCCTTAGCACTGTGAGGAATGAACTCTTTTTTTTCTTTATTTAAACATCTTGATTACACATATGATTATGATTAGGTTTCAGTCATGTAAAGAATACCCCCTTCACCAGTGCAACATTCCCACCACCAATGTCCCAAATCTCCCTCCATCCCACCACACCCCCACCTGTACACCAGACAGGCTTTCCAGTTCCCTCAATCATTCACAAAATTATGGTAGTTCTCTGTGTAGTTATTTCTATAACTGCATTCACCACTCTTTGTGGTGAGCTTCATGAAGTGAGCTGGAAGTTCCAGCCCACCTCTTATTGTCTCTGAGGATTGTTGCAAAAATGACTTTTATATTTCTTAAAACCCATAGATGAATGAGACTATTCTGCATTTCTCTCTCCCACTGATTTATTTCACTCAGCATGATAGGCTCCATGTACATCCATGTACAGGAAAATTCATGACTTCATCTCTCCTGACGGATGCATAATATTCTATTGTGTATATGTACCACAGCTTCTTTAGTCATTCGTTTGTTGAAAGGCATCTTGGTTGTTTCCAGAGCCTGGCTATTGTGAATAGTGCTGCAATAAATATAGGTGTGAGAAAGGGGTTTTTGTATTGTATTCTTGTGTTCCTAGGGTATATCCCAGCTCAATTTCCAGATTTTGGAGGACTCTCCATATCGCTTTCCATAGAGGTTGGACTAGAAGGCATTCCCACCAGCAGTGGATAAGATTTTCTTTCTCTCCACATCCCCACCAGCACTGATTGTTCTCATTCTTTGTGATATATGCCAATCTCTGTGGTATGAGATGGTATCTCATTGTTGTTTTGATTTGCATCTTCCTGATGATTAGTGAAGAGGAGCAGTTTTTCATGTGCCTTTTGGCCATTTGTATTTCTTTTTTTATCAAAGTGTCTGTTCATTTCTTCTTCCCATTTTTTGATGGGATTAGATGTTTTCTTCTTGTAAAATTCTGTCAGTGCCCTGTATATTTTGGATGTTAGTCCCTTATCTGATGGTTATTGGGTAAGTACTTTCTTCCACTCAGTGGGTGGCTCTTGTTATCCTGGGCAATATTTCTTTGGAGGTGCAGAAGCTTCTCAGCTTAATGTATTCCCATCTGTTGATCTCTGCTTTCACTTGTTTGGAAAGTGCACTTTCCTCCTTGAAGATGCATTTAGTCTCAATGTCATGGAGTGTTTTACCTACGTGTTGTTCTATATACCTTATGGTATCAGGTCTGATATCAAGGTCTTTAATCCATTTCGATTTTACCTTCGTACATGATGTTAACTGGGGGTTTATGTTCGATTTTTTGGAAGTAGCTAACCAGTTCTGCCAGCAATACTTGTTGAAGAGGTTTACCCTGCTCCACTTAACTGGGGGTCTATGTTCGCTTTTTTGGAAGTAGCTAACCAGTTCTGCCAGCAGCACTTGTTTAAGAGGTTTTCCCTGCTCCATTTAGGCTTTCTTGCTCCTTTGTCAAAAATTAGGTGATTGTATATCTGGGGAACATTGTCTGAGAACTCAAGCCTATTTCACTGATCTGAGGGTCTTTCTTTATTTCAATATCATGCTGTTTTGATAACTATTGCATTGTAGTACACTTTAAAGTTGGGGAAAGTAATGCCTCCCATTTTCCTTTGCCCTAGGAGTGCTTTAGCTATTCAAGGGTGTTCATTGTTCCAGATCAACTTCATAAGTGATTGATCCACTTCTTCGAAGAATGTATTGGGTATCTTTAGAGGGATAGCATTAAATCTGTATAGTGCTTTAGGGAGTATTGCCATTTTAATAATGTTAATCCTGCCAATCCATGAGCAGGGTATGTGTTTCCATTTCCGTGTGTCCTCTCTTTTTTCTTGGAGCAGGGCTTTATAGTTTTCTCTGTGTAGGTCCTTCAAGTCCTCCAAGGTATTTGAGTTTTTGTTGCACTAATGTGAATGGGATTGCCTTCTTAATGCCCATCTCTTCCCTATCATTATTGGTGTATAAAAAAGGCCTTTGATTTCTGTGTGTTAATTTTGTAGCTTGCCACCTTGCTATATGAGTTTATTGTTTCTAGAAGCTTTTTGGTAGTCTTTAGGGTTTTCTAAGTAGAGTATCATGTCATCTGCAAACAATGAGAGCTTGACTTCTTCCTTTCCTATCTGGATTCCCTTGATATCTTTATCTTGCCTGATTGCTATAGCAAGCACTTCTAGTACTATGTTGAAGAGAAGTGGTGAGAGTGGACAGCCTTGTCTTGTACCAGAATTTAGAGGAAAGGCTTTTAGTTTTTCTCCATTGAGGATAATATTTGCCATTGGCTTGTGGTAGATGGCTTCAACTAGATTGAGAAAGGTTCATTTTATTCCCATCTTGCTGAGATTTTTTACCAGGAATGGCTGTTGGACCTTATCAAATGCTTTCTCTGCATCTACTGATATGATCATGTGATTTTTTCTTCTTCTTGTTGATGTTGTGTATGATGTTGATATATTCACGGATGTTAAACCATCCTTGCATTCCTGGGATGAAACCTACTTGGTCGTAGGAATGAACTCTTAATGCAGGCTCAGAGTAAGTTCTTAATATCCTATGTGGCTTCAAAATAAATTGTATATGCACTTATAATAATCAGCAAACACTGGACATTATTAAAAAAAAGCAAAATGAAAATATTTATGCAAAAATACAAATAAAATAATGTGGCTTCTAGCATAGGTTTAAAGTGAGTAAAAATGACAGCATAAAAACAACAACTAGAGGACTAAATAAAATTTACTTTAAATCACATTTGAAAATACATTCAGGAAAACTTCACAGATTTTTGAATATTATTTTAACATTATTGCTAGTACTGAGATAGTGTGATTACATAAGTATTTTAAAGGAAAATATTGAAAAATTCCCATTCTTGTTGAAAAGAATTAAAATGTATGACTAAGAAACTGAAGGTCCTTCCAGTAAGATACACTCAAATGGTCCAGGTGTTATGACAGTTTTCTTGCATGTTAATTGATTTAATCCCAAAGCCTTAGAACTAGAGTTAGACGGCATCCTCTGTCCCTGCTGTGCAATGATTAGTAAACAATTGTTAATATTGTCACCCATGCTTTTCAGGACTACATGGTATACTAATTTTACAATGTTTTTACTAATTTTTTACTAATTTTAATATTTTACTTTTTTTAACTTTTAAAGTTTTTAATTTTGTTAACTTACTAATTTTTAATTTGACAAAAATTATAAAACCTCATAATTATATTTAAGGTTGTTTGGCTTTTGGTTTTTGGTTTTTGTTTGTTTGTTTTCGGGTTTGAGTCACACCGGCTGTGCTCAGGGTTCCTCCTGGCTCTGTGCTCAGATATCATTCCTGGCAGGCACAGGCGACCATATGGGATGCCAAGATTCGAATCACTGTTAGTCCCAGATTGGTTGCATGCATGGTAAACGCTCTACCACTGTGCTATCTCTCTGGTTCTATATTTAAGGTTTTTAAGACTAAGGATAATAACCTAATAGACAATCATAGATATTCAATTTCATATACATTAAGAAGCATCTATTAAATATTAGAAATTTTATTTAAATTTATGAAGGACAGAGAAAATAACAAACTTTAATTGGTATTTAAAGAGTTTTTTAATTAATATGAAATTTAGATATCCTTGAGTGAAGCAAAAGTATTAATTATATTTCACCATTTGAGAGTGGTTGAAGGACACTCTTCAAATAAAACAAGTCATAGTAGCAGAATGACAAATATTTCAAAACTGAATTAACAATGAAATGGATGAACAAAAAATAGGAATAGTTATCTGTTAGATAATCTTTGTATATATGAACTTCTTAAGTCACAAAATTTGGAGCAAAAATGTTAACACTATCTTAAGTACTGTGTACATACAGACAGAATATTTAAAGAAAACATGTTTTTAAATTGGAATGGTTCAGTAACTCACTGACAATGGTAAAATTATAACACAAGGTTTATGTGTTAATTTATTTACTGTTATTTTTCTTAGTGTTTGTAACACCACACATACGAAGTTTACAGAAACACTACCTGTGTTAGTGCAACAAGATTATTTTTTTCTAGGAACAATATTGACTTATTATTTTAATAGACATAATAAAAATTTAGGCATTATAGTTCTATTTCCTCAGAGATTCCAACTTAACAAATAATTACATCAGAACTAAATAAGAAGATATATCATAAATTACCAGTTATCTCTCAATAATAAAAAATAAAATGTCACTTCATTATTTAAATGGCCTGTACTTCTCATAAACTACAAGCTAAAATCCAAACTCTCAAGAATATTTCTCAAATTCAGAGGTTCTGCCTTCTAATCAAGTCCTATTTTAGACACTTTCCTGCATATACCTATATAGAATAAACTGCATTTTCAAGAAGCAGAATCAGATATTATTTGGACATTGAATCTTCAAGTTCACATACATACCAGGTATTGCATGCAAACTTCTGGTATCTAATATAACGTGAGATGTTCTATGAAGGTCTGCCAAAAACATATAATTTAAAAAATGTTATATAAAATAGCTTACTGTAGGTTAAATTCAAAGGAAAAGAAAGTAATTAGTTTATATTTAGAAACGCTTTTGAAAAAAATGGGTAAATTCTAGGATCAGAGAGGTAGTACAGTGGATAAAGTGGTTGGAGTGATGCCTGAGTGAATATTCAAGAGTAACTCCTAAAAATAACGACAAAAACAAAGTGTATACCATATATTTAAATTTATTTTAACAAATAATCCTACAATAATAAGCATGTTATAATTTTCACTATCAAGTGTGATAAAATAGAACTTTCATTTTTATTCTTATCATAAAACTATAACATAAAAGATATTATAAATAGTTATAAATAGAACTATTTTATATTGTTATATGTGTTTGTTTAGATTAAGTTATGCTAGGAACTTCTTTATGCTTTCCCCCTCCTTGTGAAATAAACAACAAAAGATGCTTAAAAATATTATTAAGTATGGTAATAATATCTAGGAAAAAAAATAGAAATGAAGATCCAAAAGGACAAGTCTATGATAGGAAGCTTGCCACAAATCATGGAGCTGTGCAAGTTAAAAAAAGAACCAGTATGACAATAGGACATTGATAGTTTAAATGGATCACTCTGACAAAAATGGTTTTTTTTCAAAGAGAATAAAGTGATATTCATGATACATACCTCTTTATTAAAAATATTGAACACCAGAGTGTCATAAAAGGAAAAATGAGGAGAGGAGAAAAGTGAAAGAGTGGAGAGAAAGAGAAAGAAGGAGAGAGAGAAGGAAAAGGAAGAGAAGAAGAAAGGTAAATTAGATGAGAGAGAGGAGGGAGAGAGGGATGAAGAGAAAGTTGTAAAAATGACTGCCAAGAGGGAGATGTGGGAAAGGTGTGAGAGAAACTGAGGACAATGTTGGTGGGAAAGATACACTGGTGAATGTTGGTGTACATTGTATGACTGAAAGTCAATCATGAACAATTTTATAATTGCAGTGCTTAAATAGACATAAAATTAAAGAATAAAATATAAATGCAAGAACTTTTAAGTAAAAAAAATCTTATCAGGTCTAAGCATGTCTATATAGATGCTTTATATTTCTTTGCTCTTTAAAATCTTCTGGAATGTCTCATTCATCTGATAGTTAGAGACTTCACTCTATTTTATCTTTATTCCTCCTAATTTAGACCATCTAGGCTTTCATGACATGAAAAAACACTTAGACATTGCTTCTGAGGTGATAAGTAACCTCTCTATTGACTTTTTTCTGTGCAAAATCTTCCTGACACTGGACATCTGTCAAGGACTGTATAGGTTTTTTTCTGCCCTTGGGTTTCCAGTCCTGAGTGTTTTTCACTGGACTCATTGTGCTGAGATGGCAGTGACTGATAAAAAGTAAAAGGTAATTCTTCTTGCTCTGAAGGGTGCATTTTAAATAGACTTCACAATCATACTACTAAGAGATTTTCAAGGATGGAAAAGAAGAATCTATATTAGTCTCCTAGCTGTGACACTTTTCCCTGCATGTTTCTTACTCTAGTCTTCCTATACAGCTGGAGGATGAAATGTAGCCTTATAGATTCCAAAGAGGAATTTAGGTCCTTAGATCTAAGGTGTAATTGTATCCCTCCATGAATGACCTAGAGTTTCTTTTATCTGTTGAAAAGAATGCAAAAAGCTAGACAATTTCTTCTCAAAATGTCTCAAAAACATATATGAATACTAGAAAGAAAAGAACTCTTGAATGGGGTCCAGTATGTATAGGGGAGGAATTTCTCTCCCCCACCATCCCCCCAGGGCCCGATTTACCAGGCGTGGCCCTGAAGACCACTCTGGCATGAAGGATCTCAGTCCCCTGGACTAAGTGGTCAGCCAAGGGGGCCTATGGCTAGCTGTCCTGTCCAGAGCCCCCAACATACCAGCTGAAGAGACACAGAAGAACTGGCATGTGGAATCTTCTGGGTGCAGCCCCTGCTCTGTAGTTTGTGGATGCATAGGGGAGGAATTTCTTTCCCCCACCTAAATCCCTAATCTTGAGCACTGCTGGGTGTGTACATAAACTAATTAACTAACAACTAAATAAATAAACTAACTAAACTAACTCACTGAGACATAAAATGTTGCTAGTTTATATGATAGAGAACTTAATAAACAAGATTTTTTTCCTTTTTGTTTCTTTATTTTTTTCTTTTGAATGTTTCTCTTTGATTGCTTCTTTTTGTTTATTTAGATTATTTCTTTATTTGAAATTATTTATTTGAGTTAGAGGGTTACTCTTGGTTCTGCACTCAAAAATTATTCCTTCAGGCTTGGAGGACCGTATGAGATGCTGAGACTCAAACCCAGGCAACTACGTACAAGACCAGTGCCCTCCCTGCACTGTTATCGCTCCTGCTCCAACATAAATAATTTCTTGGGAACTCATCTTTAAAGAAAATATTACTCACACTACGTATAGCATAATTTGTATATAATATATTTAATGGATATTAAATTAAGAAGTTTAATTTATTATTTAACTATACTAACAATTACCATGACAATGTTAAAGAACGAGAGAAGTAGAATGCCTGTTTTGAATACAGGCAGTGGGGGGGGGAAGAGGAGGCATTGATAACGGAAATGTTGAACTGTTGTAGGGGGTATTTTGTTTATGACTGAAACCCAACTACAAACATGCTTGTAATCATGGTGTTTAAATAAAGATCTTATTAAAAATTAATTTGTTTCATAAAAGCTTAAGAAAAGAGTAACTATAGAAAGAAAAAATTAATTCATAATTCCATGAGATGGACACAAGGAGCCATTTCAGAAATTAAATACATGCAATCAAAGTACAAATGACAAAAAAGCATAGTTTGTTTTATATCCTGCTATCTCATAAATAGAGAATGATTAGATATGAACAGGTATGCTTGTAGAAGAATGGGAATGAGAGAAATGAAAAACAATGGGTAAAATAGTTAGCTTCATTGGGGGTGAGTCAGTAGCTGTAGTTTTCCTCATAGTATTAGCATAAGACAACATGCTGAGACATTTAATTGATTTTAAGAATACTTCAAAATCCTACTTAGCCTTACTCTAATTTGACAATGGTGTAGAACTAGCAGTTTGGTACTAATGACAGTTAATACTCAGGGGTCATTGAGGCAACAACTATTGTTCAGGTCTATGACTAGAACCTTATATATGCCAGGTGTGGACTTATTAATCAAGCTGTAATTCATATGTTGTGTGTATATGTCTGTGCACATATGCACATATGTACACATGCATGAATATTTAAAAATACACTTTCATTTGTGGAACCGATAATATTAATTATATCTAAGCAAAAACTGTATTGGCAACAAGAAAATAAATAAAATATTCAATATTTATATTTAAAATTACTAGTTATGTTGTACCTTTAGTTTAATAACTGTGTGTAAGATACTTTGTCTTAAATTTTTTAATATTTGGCCCAGATTATTGAGCCAGAGCTAAAGAATTGCTAGAATTTCTAAAATTTAACTATTAATGTTGCTTAGCATGCAGTTTAATAAACCAAACTATATTCCTTCTTCCAAAACATTAATTTAACATATATACTTTTTAAGAACACCCAAAAATATTCTTAATTCTCGAATGTTTCTAAAAAAAAGTTGAATTTCTTAGATTTGAAGGATAATATTCAAATAGGTCTCTAAAATCAGTGTATATGTAGATGTGACTTCCTATACAGTGGTCCTCTCTGACTGCCAAGCCTAATCCATAAACAATTCATCTATACAATGTATATAGCCCCTCTGATATATTTCCCCTTCCCCACACCAGAGCCCCTTCTACCCTTCTACTCCCTCATCTCCCAATCCGGATTCCTTATCTTCCCCTTTATTAACCCTCTTTACCCTCAGTTCTTTAATTTGTTAAACATCAAGACCAACCTCTTGTCCCAACAGATTCTGCCCTTTCACACATCCCTACAAAGCTCATCATTACTCCTTAACTCTCTCACCCCCAACCATCAGTACCCTACATTTTCCCTTTTTAACTTCAGTACTACACAGTTCTAATCACACACCAAAGTCGCACATTGGATTTAACAACCCCCGACTGTTTCAAAAGACATAAAATGAACACATATGTCTTTGGAATATTTTATGTGTATTTTCTTTAACAGCTATAACCCTTTCTAAATATTCTTTTACTCTGACGATTCTATCCACTTTTTATCTTGTCTTCTCTTTGTGAGCTGTTCAATAAGGAATTTTGGTGGAAGGATCATTCAGTTTAATGCTTATGATTGAATCATGTCATGAGGATTGTTGTACTTGTTCTTATGGCCCCCATATGCACCAATAACACCACGTGGCATTGTTCCTTGTTTGTATAGGCACATTAAAATGGGAAAATACTACACATGCAAATAAGTTCTTATCTAATAAAGATTGGAAAGCACAAATCTTGTAGTGCAATGGGACCTTACACCCTGAATATTGATATAATGACCTGGCACAGGCCTCAGATGAATGGGCATCCTCCATTCACCCCTGAACCAGGGAAGCTATCTACGAGACATCCAAGGTTTTTTATAACAACACCTGGAAGCAATCCTCTACCAGGGAAGACCCTACCACGTCTCTGACATCTACTTGCTCAAAAGAGACTTCCCTTAACACTAAGAAGACTTGACAACAACAAGGACCTGCTTACAAGATAGGGTTTTCTGCATTGCCTTATAATTATGAGTTGAAATGAGAGGACACTCTACACCATCCTGACTATAATATAGGAGATGCAGGTTCCAGGATCTTTAATACAGAAGCATGATACCAACAACAGAGACTGTGTGAAAAATAAGTGTATTGGCACTACAGACAATGACCTGGTTTGGACAAACTAGTTTGCCTGGAGTCTAGAGTTGGTCTTATGCCAGGAAACTTCAAGGGTAGGGTCCTTTTATTTGGGCCAAGGCTTTTCCTTTCCATGTCCCTCATATTTTGGTGGGCCTACGCAAACAATAATTGCCACTCTAACACCGCTTTTACTGTGCTCCTTTGACTCTAATCCTTAAGAAAAACAACCCACTTAAACTTTTGAGGTTAACTTAAAGTAATATGCATGCACATGGAAATGTAAAAAGGTACTCTGCCTTCAATGTTTAAGGAGTTACATAAGTTTTATGGCTTTAGATTGCTTTGTGTGCTGCTAAGAAATATTGTGTACTACAATCTGGGGACTTGAGGGACAAAGTAATTGTACATGGGTTCTGTTTTATTCTTCTTAATGTTCTTTGGCTGAAAAATTCAAAGTTAAGATATCAGCAATGGGATTACTGAGAATTCTGTTTATGGGTGATGGTCCTTCCACTGTAAATTTACCTTGTCCTCTTTCTCTGCATCTTTGTTCTCATAATTAAAAATAAAAAAAATAATAAAAAGAAGATTCTGGATTTACTCCTAATTTTGCCCTCAAGGATCATTCTGATTAGGCTTGGTGGATAATATGAAATTGCTTTGGATGGAAACTGGGTCACTTATGTGAAAGTCAAGTTCACAGTCCACTGAACTATCTTTCTACTTTTTTATTATTTTCTAGTTACAAAGTGCTTCATATTTCCTTTTCCACAGTCACCAAAATCATCCTATACCACCTTACAGGTTTCAAATTACTGTTAATATCTTGTAATGAACTTAGTCTCATACATTTTTTTTTTGTTTGGTTTTTGGGCCACAGCAGTGATGCAGAGAGTTTACTTATTCCAGGTTCTGTGCTTAAATTGATCCTGGCTTGGGGGACCATATGAAACTCCGGGGGATCAAACCACTGTCCAATCTAGGTTAGTGCAAGTCAAAAGCCCTACAGCTTGTACCATTGCTCCAGCCCCAGTTTCATACATTTTTAAGTCAAAACTTCATGGATATAAACAATGCTGATAAATCAGATGCTTTCACAGTATTAAAGTCATGCTTAAGAATTTTTCTCTTTTATTTTGCCTTAATCATCAGCAAAATATCATTTAAATTAGAATATTTTTTATATTTATCCAACTTAAATCATATTTCATTTTTTGTAAGATTTCATTTGTTATTATTTTTTCTCTTCATTAATATTCTTTCTCTATTTTTCTTGGGGGGGGGATTGTTCTGAAGAGGTTTTAGTCCATACGCATCATTACTTAGGTTTTTGATCCAAATTCTTTGCTAGAGGATAACTCCTGAGGATGTTCACAGGAACACAGATAGTGCAGTGATTATACCATGGTTGGCTTAGCTGTGTGCTAAACAAATGATGTATGTCCAATACTATCTGACCAGCACATATTTCTTCTTATTTTCTACAAAACTCATATTACCATAGACTCAAGATGAAATGAATTTCCTCTTCTTTTCTCTCTTCATATCATAAACTTATACTTTAAAAATAATAGAGTAAAAAATATTTAATTTATATTGTAATATATCATATGTTGCTTATATTACATATGTTAAATTATGCTATTTGCTAAATTATCTTTTCAGTTTCATCTTCATTGCTACTCTTTTACCTTTCCTTTTGTTTATTTATTATTAGACAAACATTTAGAGAGAAGTTTTATGCATTTAGTGTTTTAAACAAAGGCAGAACGTGGCTTAAGATAAAAAAAGTAAAACTTGGAGGGACCAGAGAGATAGCATGGAGGTAAGGCATTTGCCTTGCATGCAAAAGGATGGTGGTTCGAATTTCAGCATTCCATATGATTCCTCAAGCCTGCCAAGAGAGATTTCTGAGAGTAGAGCCAGGAGTAACCCTTGAGCACAGCCAAAAACAAACAAACAAACAAACAGAAAATCAAATAAAAAGGTAAAACTTATTAAGAGACATCAAGTAAAATAAATTCTAATAAGGAAAACAAACTAGTGACATCAATAAAATGACAATTTTTATAAAAAAATTCATCAGTCTTTTGAATACTTGGTATAAATGCTATATTCTTTTATGCATACATCTTACCAACATAAGTAAAATAGTGACTTTTATATTTGGTCATTTTATATAAAATTTAAGGATCAAATCAGAATTTTGAAATTATTCAAGCTAGATACAATAAATTAAATTTATCATTTATATTTTTATTTTTTATTAACTTATATATATAATTCAAATTTTTATCAATTTTAAATTAATATCTCTAATACACATTATTTTCTTTAATGTTTTCTGTTCTGAGCAGACATGCTACACTATGTTTCTCTCACTTTTATTATATTATATAAAATGTATGTAATTTTTTTTATCAAAGATACAGGAAAATTAAACTTAAGATGTTTCTACTTTTGAGAAGAAAATACTGACTTTGCGATAATTTTTATCTATCATTTTCTGTTTATTTAGAGGGACATGCTCAGGATTCTGAAACTACTCAACTATACACTGCTATACTTAGGTTGGCCAGATAGTGCTTGGAATCACAGCCACTCAATTGATTTCCTTGACTTCTCAATTTAAACTTAATGGGCTGTCTTCATATTGACAGTTGATCACAGTTATAATTCTAAAGGCTTAGTATAAAAAATTGTGCTTACTTTCAGTTATGTTACCACTCAGGGTATTTTAATCCTCCACAATTGTTTTTGTTTATTTGTCTGTTTTGGTTTAGGCCACACAGAGAGCACTCAGGGGGTTCTCCTAGGTTTGTTCTAAGAAATCATTCCTGGCATGCCTTGCATGCAAAAGGACGGTGGTTTGAATCCCGGCATCCCATATGGTCCCCTGAGCCTGCCAGGAGCGATTTTTGAACATAGAGTCAGGAGTAACCTCTGAGCGCTGCCGGGTGTGACCCAAAAATAAATAAATAAATAAATAAATAAATAAATAAATAAAATAAAAATAAATAAAAAAGAAAGCATAACTAAAAATAGTTATCCAAGATTATAAGATAATTTTATTGCATCATAAATGGTACAGTTTTACACTTAACTGTTTTTATTTTAGATTAGATTATAAAATACTGTGGTTGGCTTGTTAGACACTAAAGTCATCATTACTGAAAATAATTATAAAAAGTTGACTAGAAACTATCAATGTAGGAATTAAATATATTTATATTTTAAATACATATAAAAATTTAAAACATTAAAATTACAGAGTTAAAAATCTAAAAATCATAGTTACACTCTAGGCAATATCTATATAATAAAAAACTCTAATTTTATAAGTACAAGATTTAACACTAACAAAAGAGATCATATATAACTTAGTCATATGTTATTTGTATCTGATTTTTCAAATATATGTGAATAAATACAAAACATGGTTTTGTAAATGTGTGAAAGTTGATATTAATGTTTCTTTCTTTTCTCATAGCCTGCATATAATGTGCAGTTGTTCTAGATGTTTAAATATAATGTGGATAAATTATTATTTAATTAGGGCATTTAACAGTTGATTTGGTTTTAGGAAAACTCTAAATATAAGGGAATTAAACAAGTAACATTTGAATCGCAGGTGTTGGGTTATTAGCTGTTTTCACCCTAAACAAAGCTGATTTCTGGTCCTTCCTCCTCTCATTACCTTTCTAAAGCTACCTAGATTGGGACTAGATAAAGAGAGAAGTCTGGGGCAGAAGCAGTGGTGCAGGAGGTAAGGCATTTTCCTTGTACATGCTAACCTAGGACCGACCATGGTTTGATCTCCAGAGTCCTATATGGTCCTCCAAGTCAGGAGTGATTCTCTTCTCATAGCCAGGAGTAACCCCCGAGCTTCACCTTACACTGTCTAACCTAGGATGGACTGCAGGTTATCCAGTCCCCCTGGCAGGTTGTGGAATATGGTATTTCATAAATACTGTAGTTTGGGCGGTTTTTCCCTTTCTCACTCCTTGAGGTGAAAAATTTCCAGACTACATGTGTTTCACACTCCTCAGCTTGGTTTGGATTATTTCCTGTGGTTACCCCCTATTCCAAACCCAATTTTCCCAAAGGTGGATTATAAAGGATCCTTGTATCTGACATCCAAACAGAGACTTGACTGCAATGGACTCTCATTACAGTGTTCATTTTAAGAATGTTTTGGCATCTTTTTATTTTCAAATTAAGTATGTCTGCTTTATGTTCTAATGTCTTTTTCACAGAAGTCTAAGGGGAAGTAACTTGGATGCTCTGGACTCACATTACAGTCCTCAGTATTCTAAACTCTCATTACAATGCTCTTTATAGGAAAGTCTCAGAAACTTATTTTCTATTTAAATATGTCTGCAAAATATTGTGATGTTTTTGTCTATAGAAGTCTATGGGACACAAACTTGAGTGCAATAGACTCACTCTACTATGCTCATTGTTCTTAACTCATTATGGTGCTCATTATAAGAATGTTTAGAAAAAGGATGTTTATGAAAAAGACTGATGTGATATGCTTAAGACAGGATATGCAAAAGTTAATTGGTTTGAGAATATATACATGTTCTAACCTATGATGATTTTAGAAATATGTATATTCTTTCTCACAGTTATTCTTAGGAATTAGCTACAATATTTATGAAGTACTTTGACCCATTCCTACTTACCACCCTAAAGGGTCAGTTTTACATATGTCACATATTGATTGATCAGCTATGTATGTGTGTACATGTGTATTTGTATGGTGGTCACCTTTATGTTTGTCTAATGTCTTTCTGTGTTATACTTAATAATTTGCCTGTGTTTTACATAACTCTTTTACCTTTACGCTCCCCCACATGCCACTCAGCAAAATCTTTTCTGTAGTTTCCATATGCTCACCTATTCCAGATTTTATGCTTAATAATCCCCTTAGGGACAGCTGTCCCTTGTAAGGACAGCTCAACACTTCTTGTGCCCTGGAACATACACTCAATATTCCCACATGCCTGCTCTCCCCCTCCTCAACCTCTCATCACCATGAACTACTGCTCCTAACCAAAATCGCCTTTTCAGGTGGGTCCTGGCTCAGTGAATAATTGAGACCAAATGGAGGATATGTGTAACTTTTATGTGTAATTTTTATGTGTATTTATTTATTGTGGAACATTGTTATTCCTTTGGATTTGTTCATCAAATAACAGGAATATATCTATTATATATATATATATATTTCCTGGGGAACAGAGTTTTTATTATACCTACATATCAGGAATTATAGAATATGACATCTTCTGAGAGATAGCTACTACCACTTACCTATACCGCACACCAACATTACCTTGTGCCAACATCCTTTTTTATCCCCTTTTTACATAGATTCAGTAGAATGAAGAAATCTTATGAAATAAACAATAGGGAGTTTTATTAGGGATAGAAACTCTAAAATTTATATGTTTCAGGTGGGCTTTTAACCCTGAACATTTGTTATGCTGGCTCCACTTAATCTTCTGAGTTTGAACATACACCCCAAACTTGGGTTCCATCATTGGAACCAGTGACAAGTTTTGAGACACCTTTAAAATGAAAGATCCAGACACAATCATAGAAACCACCCTGATAAAAACTTGTAAATTGTGGTATGCTTCATCATGCCTTGGCAATGACTTGAAAACCAGGCCATGCTTTCTGATACTCTGGTAATGACATAGTACTTTTTGAAGAGCCCATGATTCTAGTGCTATGCCTTACAATGACAGCCACCATGAGAAGAACTTTTTTTTAGACTTAGAAGATAGACTCTGGTTTAGGCAAAATTAGATTGTCTGAAGCCTGCGTTTGAAGTGTTATTACCAAACGCTTCCTCATTATTTTTGCAGTTTAGTAAACCACAAGGGGGAGTTGTTGGTTTATTACCAGTTTTCACCCTCAACAAAGCTGGTTTCTGGTCCTTCCCCCTCTCTTTAACCTAAGACTACTAAGCTTGGAACCAGGTTCAATGAGGTCCTTTATTATTCCCTCCCCAACTGGTTGCATATTCTGAAGACACTTAATAAAAACTGACTTTGGAAGTTTTCTTTCTTGTACTCCATGAGTTGAAATACTCCTGGACCAAACATGTTTTACCCTCCTAAATTTTATTTAGATTATTTTCTGTGGTGATTCCTGTTCTAAATGCAATTTCTCCACAGAAACCAAAGGAAAAAAAAAACTTCTCAAAAATTATTAAGACAAAATATACTATGCAAAATCCTATGAAATAAAACAAAAATAGTATTTAGAAATAAGACATTGCAATAAAGCCCTATATCAATGAGAATAAATATTTCAAATAATCTAACATCATGACATAACAAAGTAATTTTTAAAAAGAGGAATAAACAAAGTCAAAATCAGCTGAAGTAAAGATGAAATAAGAATTCACAGTAAAAATAACAAAAATTACCAAAAATAAAATTAAAAGCTAGTTATTTGATGAGATCAGTACAAATGTGGGAAACCTTTCTATGATCACTAAAGGGTATTAAAAAGTGGGAGCCAGAGTTGAGACCTAATTAGCAAATAAAAAACAAATAAATGAAGTTTCAGGTGATACTGAAGAAATATGAAGTTCTTAATATTGATTTTAGTGATTTTTATGACTCTCTCCATTTATAGAGAAAGCAAAATAAGCAAGTAAGACTATATCAGACTAAAATATTTCTTTTCAGAAAAGAAAAACTGGATAAAACAGAGCTACCATTTTAAGTGAGAGAATATAATTGCATCTCATATATCCAACAAAGTACTCTTATGACATTTATATAAGACACTTACAAAAATTAGCAGCAAACAACCTCACCAAATGAAAACAAGAAAATTTCTAAAATACTTTTCATATAAAGAAACATCTATTATGCACATAAATAAAATATTCATCACCCATTAATAGGAAGAAAAAGAAGGAGAGTAAAAGTTCCAAGAAAAGTGAGGAAATAAAAACAAGTGTGTAAATGTCATTTGGTCACTAGTCAAAGCAAGAAGCTTAGTTTCATTGATATATAGTCTAAAGATATGTTCACTGGCTAAAACAATCAGACTTTAAATTTTAAAGTTAGGAATAACTTCAAGCCTTAAAGAGTGACTGTTGCACAACCACTTTGCAATTGCCATTATCAGAAAGCTTTAAACCCAAAGCCCCCCTGGGCCACAAAACAATTCAGTGCCTACAGGTACAGTATAAATACATCAAATAAATCTCCTGTAACCCTCTGATATCAATGTGTCCTCTGATAAAGTTACTGGAGATAAAAAGCCTCACTGATTGAGTTTGCTTTAAAAAAAAAAACCCACAAAAGTAGCAGCAACACAGTTGTAATGCCTCTACTTCACTAAACATTCCAAATCTTTAAATCAATAGACCCAATTATCCAAACCAAGTTCACAAATGTACTGTAACAAAGCATAGAAAATATAGATTTTCACTTTCCTGACACTATAATACTTAAGCACACTAGAAATTTTGTATAAAATTCAAACGAAAATATAGCAAACCATTTCCTGAAAGCAGAGGATCATTCCCCAAATTTGATAGATGGGCTGCAATATCATTTACAGCATGCTAGTTTCAGGCAACCTATTTAAAGCACATTTGCTGACAGAAAAAATAGACTTACCTAAAATAAATATAAGCTGCTAAATTAAAGTAAGTATATTTTAGGGATGATATACAAACATCAGAATTGGTAAGACATATCACAAATTAGAAACGGTTAGAGACTCACATTCAGTTGCACTTAGTTTACATTTTAATAACAAAACATAAGCAGAATGCAGGTGAGGAAAAATGTATTACTTACAATATTCTCTTAAACTCAAGAAACAGAAACTTCTCTAATATTTGCACTTGGGATAAACTAGCACTATTGAGTTAAAACATGAAACCTACTACAAAATTTAATATGTCAAGTCAGCATACCTGAGCATCAAATAAATATTTTGATTTGAGCAAGTGTTTTTGATGATATATTTTATTAAATGGAAAATATGCAAAAAGTATTATTAAATATATCTTAGCTATAAAAAGTTTTTATTTTGTTTGATTTTGTAGGGGGGTGTTTGGAATAAAATAAAAATACAGTGATTAACATGTTTTATATGACTAATTTAGTTTTACACTGAAGAAATCAGTGTCAAACTCCAAGTCAGACATTTACTTTAAAAACTAATGTGACATCTAAAAAGAATACTACTTTAGCTAAAACATATAACCTGCTTTATCATTTATTTTTTAAATATTAATTTACTAATGTTATGTTGAAATGAATTTCAATGCTATGTAGATGCTTAGTTAAGGTTTCAATAAAATAAATATTACATAGTAATGTGAGTAATTTTACTTTTTCTGAAAAATGTTGATATGCATGTTAGATTCTTCTATAAATAAAATAATTCTTAGTTCACATACATTAGAATTTATTAAGTTTTACTAACCAGTTTTAAGATACTTTAATTACAAATTAATTAGGTTTATTTAGTTTTCCTATTCATTAAGACCTGACTTAGAATTATTTGAAATCCTAGTTTTCAATTATTCATTCAAAACATTGTGCAAACTTGCTTTAATAATAATGGAAATTCAATAAATTGATTTATGAACAATTTTATTTTGGTTTTTGGGTCACACGCCTGCAGTGCTCAGGTGTCACTTCTGGCTCTATGCACAGAAATCGCTCCTGACAGCCTCAGGGACCATATGGGATGCCGAAATATGAACCGCCGTCCTTTTGCATGCAAGGCAAATGCCCTACCTTCAAGCTATTTTTCCGGCCCCGATTTAAGAACAATTTATTTGTCTCTGTGAATGCTACTATGTTTTATTAGAAACTTAACAAACATAGAATGTTGACTTATTACGAATATACTTAATCATATTTATAATATGATACATTTTCTTTTTTTAATAATTTTTATTTAAACACCTTGGTTACAAACATGATTGTGGTTGGGTTTCAGTCATATCAGATGGCACTCCTCCATCACCAGTGCAACATTCCCATCACCAATGACCCAAATATACCTCCTCCCCTCCCCACCCCTAGCTGTACTCTAGATAGGTTTTCCACTTCCCTCATATATTCTCATTGTTAGGAGAGCTCGCAATGTGGTTATTTCTCTAACTAAATACATCACTCTTTGTGGTGAGATTCATGAGGTCGGCTTTAACATCCAACCCTACTCTCTTTTGTCTCTGAAAATTGTTGAGAAATGTCTTTTATTTTTCTTAAAACCCATAGATGAGTGAGACCATTCTCCATCTTTCTCTTTCTCTCTGACTTATTTCACTCAGCATAATAAATTCCACATACATCCATGTATACGAAAATTTCATGACTTCATCTCTCCCGATGGCTGCATAATATTCTATTGTGTATATGTACCACAGTTTCTTTAGCCATTCATCTGTTGGAGGGCATCTTGGTAGTTTCCAGAATCTTGCTATGGTAAATAGTGCTGCAATAAATATAGGTGTAAGGAAGGGGTTTTTGTATTGTATTTTTGTGTTCCTAGGGTATATTCCTAGGAGTGGTATAGCTGGATCATATGGGAGCTCAAATTCCAGTTTTTGGAGGAATCTCCATATAGCTCTCCAGAAAGGTTGAACTAGACGGCATTCCTACCAGCAGTGGATAAGAGATCCTGTCTCACCGCATCCCCAACACTGCTTATTTTCACTCTTTGTGATATGTGCCAGTCTCTGTGGTGTGAGGTGGTACCTCATAGTTATTTTGATTTGCATCTCCCTGATGATTAGTGATGTGGAGCATTTTTTCATGTGCCTTTTAGCCATTTGTATTTCTTCTTTATCAAAGTGTCTGTTCATTTCTTCTCCCCATTTTTTGATGGGATTAGATGTTTTTTTTCTTGTAAAGTTCTGTCAGTGACCTATATATTTTGGATATTAGCCCCTTATCTAATGGGTCTTAGGTAAACAGTTTCTCTTAATCAGTGGGTGGCTCTTGTATCCTGGGCACTATTTCCTTTGAGGTGCAGAAGCTTCTCAGCTTAATATATTCCCATCTGTTAATCTCTGTTTTCATTTGCTTGTAGAGTGCAGTTTTCTCCTTGAAAATGCCTTTAGTCTCAATATCATGGAGTGTTATACCTACGTGTTGTTCTCTATACCTTATGGTTTCAGGTCTGATATCAAGGTCTTTAATCCATTTGGATTTTACCTTTGTACATGATGCTAGCTGGGGGTCTAAGTTCAATTTTTTTTGCAAGTGGCTAGCCAGTTGTGCCAACACCACTAGTTGAAGAGGCTTTCTTTGCTCCATTTAGGACTTCTTGATCCTTTATCAAAGATTAGATGATTGTATATCTGGGGAGCATTCTCTGAGTATTTAAGTCTATTCCACTGATCTGAGGGTTTATCTTTATTCCATTAGCAAGCTGTTTTGATAACTATTGTTTTGTAATACAGTTTAAAGTTGGGGAATGTAATGCCTCCCATATTCTTTTTCCCAATAATTGCTTTGGCTATTTGAGGGTGTTTATTGTTCCAAATGAATTTCAAAAGTGCCTTATCCATTTCTTTGAAGAATATTATGGGTATATTTAGAGGGATCGCATTAAATTTATACAATGCTTTGGGGCGTATTTCCATTTTAACGACGTTAATCCTGCCAATTAAAGACCAGGGTATGTGTTTCCATTTTTGTGTGTCCCCTCTTATTTTTTGGGGCAGAGTTTTAGTTTTTTTGTTTTTTTTTTTGGTATAGGTCCTTCACATCTTTAGTAATGTTGACTCCAATATATTTGAGTTTGTGTGGCACTAATGTGAATGGGGTTGTTTTCATAATGTCCATTTTACCCTATTATTATTGGTGTATAGAAAGGCCATTGATTTTTGTGTGTTAATATTGTAGCCTGCCACCTTGCTATATGAGTGTATTGTTTCTAGAAGCTTTTTGGTAGAGTCTTTAGGGTTTTCTAAGTAGAATATCATGTCATGTGCAAACAGTAAGAGCTGACTTCTTCCTTTCCTGTCTGAATTCTCTTGATATCTTTTTCTTGCCTAATTGCTATAGCAAGTACTTTCAGTGCTATGTTGAATAGGAGTTGTGAGAGAGGACAGCCTTGACTTGTGCCAGAATTTAAAGGGAAGGCTTTTAGCTTTTCTCCATTGAGGATAATATTTGCCACTGGCTTGTGGTAGATGGCTTTAACTATATTGAGAAAGGTTCCTTCCATTCCCATCTTGCTGAAATTTTGATCAAGAATGGTTGTTGGACCTTATCAAATGCTTTCTCTGCAACTATTGATATGATCATGTGATTTTTATTTTTCTTGTTGTTGATGTTGTGTATGATGTTGATAGATTTACAAATGTTAAACCATCCTTGCATTCCTGGGATAAAACCTACTTGATCATAGTGAATGATCTTCTTAATGAGGCATTGAGTCCTATTTGCCAGGATTTTGTTGAGGATCTTTGCATCTGTATTCATCAACAATATTGGTCTGCAATATTTTTTTGTAGCATCTCTGTCTGGTTTAGGTATCAAGGTGATGTTGGCTTCATAAAAGCTATTTGGAAGTGTTCCCATTTTTTTGATTTCATGAAAGAGTCTTGCCAGGATTGGTAGTAGTTCCTCTTGGAAAGTTTGAAAGAATTCATTAGTGAATCTATCTGGGTCTGGGCTTTTGTTTTGGGGCAGCCATTTGATTACCGGTTTTATTTCATCAGCAGTGATGGGGTTGTTTAGATATGCTACATCCTCTTTATTCAACCGTGGGAATAATAGTCCAAGAATTTATCTATTTCTTGCAGGTTCTCATTTTTAGTGGCGTGTAGTTTCTCATTACCATTTGAATCTCTGCAATATTGGTAGTGATCTCCCCTTTCTCTTTTCTAATATGAGTTATCAGGTTTTTTCTCTCTCTTTCTTTGTTAGTTTTGCTAATGGTCTATCACTCTTGTTTATTTTTTCAAAGAACCAACTTCTGATTTTTTTGATCTTTTGTAATTTTTTTTTGTGTGTGTTTCCACTTCGTTGATTTCTGCTTTTAGATTTGTTATTTCCTTTTTTCTCCCTATTTGGGTACTTTTGTTGAGCATTTTCTAATTCTACGAGCTGCATCATTAAGCTATTTAGGTAGGTCCCTTCTTCCTTCCTGATGTGTGCTTGCAAAGCTATAAATTTTCCTCTCAGTACTGCTTTTGCTGTGTCCCATAGGTTCTGATAGTTTTTGTCTTTATTATCATTTGTTTCCAGGAAAATTTTGATTTCCTTTTTGATTTCATCTCAGAACATCTGGTTATTTAGTATGAGTCTGTTTAACTTCCAGGTGTTAAAGTTTTTCTTCTGTGTCCCTTTGGAATTCACATATAATTTCAGAGCCTTGTGGTCAGCGAAGGTAGCCTGCAAAAATTGTATCCTCTTGATATTATGGAGGTATTTTTTTTGTGCCATCATGTTGTCTATCCTGGAGAATGTCCCATGTACATTGGAGAAAAATGTGTATCTAGGTTTCTGGGGATGGAGTGTCATATATATATGACATCTTCCATTTCTCTCCTCAGGTCTAGTATATTCTTGTAGGGTTTCAGTCTGGTTGACCTATACAGTGTTCAAAAAGCCATGTTGAGGTCCCCCACAATTATTGTGTTGTTATTGACATTATTTTTTAGATTTGTCAAGTCAACAATTGTATTAAATATTGTGCTGGCCCCTCATTTGGTGCATATATGTTTAGGAGAGTGATTTCTTCCTGCTGTACATACCCCTTGATTCATACAAAATGTCCATAATTGTACCTTACAACTTTCCTGAGTATAAAGTATGCATCATCTGATATTAGTATGGCTACTCCAGCTATTTTATGGGTGCTGTTTGCTTGGATAATTTTCCTCCAAAATTTATTTTGAGTCTATGTTTGTTCTGACTATTCAGGTCCATTTCCTGTAGGCAACAGAAGGTTGGATTGAGTTTTTTTTTATCCAATTGGCCACTCTGTGTCTCTTAACTGGTGCATCTATTCCATTGACATTGAGAGAAAGAATTGTCCTGGGATTTAATGCCATCTTTATATCAAAATTTGGTGTGTCTTTTGGTCAGTCTTGTCTTAAAGTAGGACTTTCATTTTTTTTCTTAATAATAGTTTTGAGTCTGTAAAGTTTCTGAGCTGTTGTTTGTCTGTGAAACCATGTATTCTTCCATGAAACTTGAAAGTGAGTTTTGCTGGGTACAGTATTTTAGGCGAAGTGTTTGTTTCATTGAGTTTTGTTAATATGTCCCACCACTGCTTTCTGGTCTTAAGTGTTTTTGGTGGCATGTTTGCTGTAAATCTCAAGTATGTTCCCTTGAACGTAATTTTCATTTTTGAACTTGCAGCTTTCAGAATTCCGTCTCTATCTGTGGGATTCATCATTGTGACTAGGATGTGTCTTGGGATATTTTTTCTGGGGTCTCTTTTGGTTGGTACTCTTTAGGTATGCAGGATTTGATCACATATATTCTTTAGCTCTGGAAGTTTCTCTTTAATGATGTTCTTGACATTTGATTCTTCCTGAAAATTTTCTTCCTGGTCTCTTGGTCTCCAATTATTCTTAAGTTGTTTCTGTTGAGCTTATCATAGACTTCTATTTTCATCTGCTCACATTTTTGACTAATATTTCTATTGTCTGTTTATTTGCTTTAAGGTTTTTTTCCAATATCTCCTGCTGTATTGAGTTGTTATATATCTCTTCTTCCACAGCACTAATTTTATTCTCAGCTTCTGATACCCTCTTGGAGAGCTTATCCATTTTGTCATTCAATTAGTTTACTGAGTTTTCAGGCCTGTTATTTGACCTGTAATTTCAGTTTAGAGTTTTGTGATTTCTGTCTTCATATTTTCTTGGTTCTTATTAGTGTTCTTTTCAACTGTTTGATCTATGTTTTCTTTGAGTTCTTTAAGAATCTTCCATATTTTTTGTCTAAACTCCTTATCTGAGAGATTGGTTAGTCGGTTGGCCATTTTCTGGTCATCAGAATTGTCATCTTCATTCTCTATGTCTGATGCTGGCCTGCATTGCTTCCCCATTGTAACACTTGTATTGTGGGTTTTTCTACATATTGTGGTGGCATTCATTGGCTAAATGATGTGCCCAGCTACGCTCCTCTGGCTCTATCCTTTCTGGGTGGGTTGACTCGCCTCCAAGGTAGGGGAGACCTCCATGGATGAAGCCTCACACAGGATGAAATATTAGGCCTGAGCACGCAGCAGAGAAGACAGTCCGGGCAGAAATGCTGGGCTTCAGTGATCCAGCTCAGTTTTTAGTGTGATTTTTTCTTCTTGTTGCAGTGGTGTTCTTTCATTAGAAAGAGCACATGGCCACATAGAAAAGCAGAGTGGCGTGCTCTTCTGGAGCCTCTGGGAGAACGAATTTTCTTCACCCTTTTCGGCCCAACTCTCAAGAGGTTCAAGAGACAGGACAGTAGACAAACCTACACAGGCAGCACTCACCTACATTTTCTATAGATCAGAAAATTTAAGAAGCTTAGACTCACATTATATATTTCTGAGCAAATTCTATAATATTTCTTCAGTGTTGAGCATAATTTTAGAAGTGTATTTATAATACTTTGTTAACTATCACATCTGCTAAACTGATTGTCTCAAAGAAAAGTATATGCTATTAATATATTTTTTTTCCATAATGGCTTACATATCTTTCACTGTAGTATTTTGGGTACATATTCACATTAAATCAGGGGAATACCCATCACCTAATATGTCCTCTTCTCAATCAAAAATCAAATATACTGAAAATAGGCAGAGTCCTGTCTAGAGGCTTCCAACCTCAGTTTGAGAGAGGATGTGAAAAAAGTAATTAAAATACCACAACAATACACACACACACAAAAAAAAAAATATCGAATTAAATAACCGATAAGCACCACAACAATAAAGACAGGCACCACACAATAATCTCAGTTCTGAAATCAAATCATACTCAAGTGCAAAAAAGAAAGAGAAAGACAAAACAAAATAAAATAAAATAATATTGGAGACATCAACCGTAATCTCCACACCAAAATAAAGACGTCAAAAAAATAGATCATTTATTCTCCTCTTGCTGCTTTCGTGGTATGTGGAAGACTTCTACTTTATCTTGGATGGTAAAATCAGACCTGTTTCTAGAGATCTTGGTGGCTGTGCAGATCAGGGAATGGAGTTTATGGAGTCTTTCTTTGTGGTTCTAGCAGTTATGCTTCTTCAATGTCCTTTTTTTGTTTTTTATGTATTCTAGGTGTTTCAGAATAGTGCTACCATTCTGTGTTTTTCTTTTGTCTTCTGACTTACTTCGTTTAACATAACATGATCTAGGTCCATCCACGTTGCTGCAAAGTCTGTGATTGTATCATTTCTAACTGCCATGTAATATTCCATTGTATATATGTACCACATCTTAATGATCCATTCATCTGTTGTTGGACATCGAGGTTGGTTCCAAGATTTGGCTATTATACTGAGTGCTGCAATAAATAGTGGGGTGCATATGTATTTTGGAATGAATGTCCTTCCATCTTGGGGATATATGCCTAGGAGAGCAATTGCTGGGTCAAATGGCAGCTCAATTCTGAGTTCTTTGAGCACTCTCCAGACTTTTCTCCATAGATGTTGGACCAAGGGGCATTCCCACCAGCAATTAATGAGAGTTCCTTTCATACCACATCCTCTCCAACAAAGGTTGTTCCCATTATTTTTGATGTGAGCCAACCTCACTGGTGTGAGGTGGTATCTCATTGTTGTCTTGATTTGGATCTCCCTGATGATGAGTGAAGGTGAGCATGTTTTCATGTGTTTGTTGGCCATCCTTCTCTCTTCCTCAGAGAAATGTCTATTCATTTCGTCTCCCCATTTTTTTATGGCTTCGTTTGGTTTTGAAGGACTCAGGTTTCTGAGCGCTTTGTATGTTCTAGATATCAGCCCTTTATCTGATATATCAAGTGAAAAGATTTTTTCCCATTCTGTTAGCTGTCTTCTTGCATTAAGTAGGGTTTCTTTTGCCATGCAGAAGCTTTTTAGTTTGATATAGTCCCATTTGTTTATAGTTGATGCTAACGTTTTTGCCATTGGTGCTCCATTGGTGCTCCATTGGTGCTCCATTCTCAAAGACCCTTTTAATATAAAGGTCTTCGAGTGTTCTGCCTATTTTATTCTCGATAAACTTTATAGATTCAGGTCTGATTTCCAGATTAATATTTTTATTATTTTATTTTATTTTTTTATTTATTTTATTTATTTTATTATTATTTTATTTTATATTATGCTATTAATATATTTTTTTACTATAACACCTTGCTGGAATTCAACCCCTGGAGAATGGGCCTGAATCAGTGTCACCACAAGATTTAGAAATACAAGACATAATAATAGAGAAAAGCATGGTACCTGAGGACTTCTAGCTTCATGTGCTGAGAGCCTGATTGTCCTCCACACAAGACATATAATGTTTACAGACAATCATCCTGAGAAGGGAAACTGCTAAGCAGAAAATGACTATCTGATGCTGATCAAGCCAAAAGTGAGTCTTTAAATATCAAAAAAGAATGTATGAGGAAACTAAAAGAATGTATGAAGAGGAAGTTAAGGTAAAATCTCTGAGAGATGGAATATCAGAGACTCAATGCAAAAGAAAAAGGATTCAATGCAGCACTCCTGCACTCCAATCATACCAACTGAGAACCTATGTTCAATAATATATAAATTAAGAGCCCTCAGATTTTTTTCTACCTCTCTACTCGAACTATCAATTCTCTAGCTAATCTTGTTTATTTCTTAGATATCTTAATACCCAACACCATATTTCTTATGGTTAGAACAGTGATTTAGACAATATATTTTTCAGTAGATATGCTTAGAAGGAAAACATTAATAAATAAATGAGTGAATAAACTCACGCTACAAATTTTAATGCAGGACTGTGAGGTAATTTTCTTTCTTTTAATTTTTTTAAATTTTTATTTATATTTTTTGTGAGGTAATTTTCTAGGCAGACAGATACTGAAATAGAAATATGTAGGAAAAAGTAGGCAGAACATTCTATGATATTAAAGCTAAATCCGTCTTAAAGGATAATCCTGGTCAAAGAATTGGAAGAAAAGATAAACAAAGGGGACTCCATTGAACTGAGAAGCATTCGCACCTCAAAGGACAGTGACTAATATATAAAGACTACCCACCAAATGGGTGAAACTTTTCACCTAATACTCATATAATACTGTTGATATCTAAAAATATACAAAATATTGGTAGAGCTTAGCAAGAAAAAATATTCTAACCAATTCCAAAAATGAGTAAAATAAATGAACAGACATTTCCTCTAAGAAGAAATACAGATGGCCAAAAGACATATAAAAATGCTCCACATCACTATTAATCAGGGAGATGCAAATCAAAACAACAAAGAGGTAACTTTTTAACTACAGAGACTGGCACATATCATAAAGAACAGGCACAACCAGTGCTGTGCCAGTGCAGGAAAAAGATAATCTTATTCAATGCTTGTGAGAATGCCAAATTCTCCAGCCTTTTTGAAAAAGAATATGGATTTTCTTAAAAAAAAAAAAAAAAGAAATTGAGATTCCATATGATCCAGCAATAGACTCTTAGAAATATACCCTAGGAACCTAAAGACTCCATGCAGTAAAGCCCTCTGCATTCCCATGTTCATAGCAGTGCTATTTACTATTGTAGTATTTACATTAGCCAGAATTTGAAAACAAGTCCTGAAAATCAGTAGTGAATAAAGATGCCGTAGTATATCTATAAAATGCAGCCTTCAGGAAAACAAAGTCATGAATTTTGCTTACATTTGGATGAATATGGAGAGAATTATGCTGAGTGAAATGAGTCAGAAGAGAGAGATAGGAATCAAATAATCTCAGTCATTTATGGATGTAAGAAATATAAAATGTACTGTGGTAATATTATACAGGGACAAGAGAGGATCACTCCATCATAGAAAACTTGTCACAAATAGTGGGGCATAATAGTTATTGTAGAGAAGTTTTCACTATGGCAATGATAATTGAAAAGGATCACTCCAGAGAACTATATACTGAGAAGAAATAAAATAATATACATGGTACTCCTTAATTAAACATGGTGCAAACCACAGTGTCTAAGAAGAAAAAGAATGAGAGAGCAATTGAGACAAAAGTGGAGAGTGGGATGGCAGATAGGGACATTGGTGGTGGGAATATGCACTGGTGAAGCATGATATGTTTCACTGCATGACTGAAACTCAGTCACAAAAAATTTTGTGATCACAGTACTCAAATAAAGTGACTGAAAATCAAAAACAGAGTATGTAGAATTTTATTGAAGGAAATTAAAGAGTTTGTCTTTCACTTCAAATTCTTAAAAATATATGTAAGTGGTAAAGCTTAGTTGAATAAAACACAATCTTCTTGTTTGATTTCTATAAATCATTGGAGTCTAAATTCTAGATACACTCATTAATTTTACATTGTCTAACACAAATCTTGGTCTTTTTTTAGTAGGGTAGCATTGCTGGTCACAAAATAAAACATTCTGGAGTGAACATTTGTGAAATCCTTTGAAATCCACTGGTGATTTCTTTCAGAATCTTAATTTGAATTTGGTTTGTTGATTCCATAACTGTTGATTCTTTAACTGTGATCATACTTACATATTTTGGAGCCTCTAAGTGTAGGTCCAAACCCAGTATTATATATGGATTCATCAGTGAACAAAGATATTAAGCGTTCTTTATACTATTGGAAGTACATTCGTGATTTGGTGAAGAAGAAAATAAATCAAAATATGTGTGGTGAATGGAGGTTAAGGAAAAAGTGTAGACATATGATGCCAGTAATACCCTTACTCTAGGAATCTTGTTTTCTGAGAACTTCAGGGAAGACAGCTATGAGAAGTAAAATAAAGTCTGACAGTCTGTTGTATTAACAACAGACAGTTTGGAATTTAAGATTAAAAAAAATCAAAGAAAAATCAGTCTAAATATCATTTTACTTCATAAGAAAATTGTTTTAGATCTGGAGAGACATTTGAGAGATTAGAACACATATCCTCAGACATTTTACCTCAGCTTTATATTTAGCATTATATGGTCCCATAATCATTGCTGAGTGTAGCCTCATAAAAACCTTTGGCACCAGGCAGAGAAATAGATGTTATCATGAACATTCCTAAGCATGTATTTAACCCCAGGGTTGGCGGAGAAGTTTTAGAAATTATACCTTACTGCCCTTGAATTTCTTGGTGACATCTCACCTCCAATTAATTATTTCGGGTGTCCTTTAAATTAAAACAATTTTGAATTTAATAAATAATATCAGTATTTATTAAATAAAAAGTAGGTTTAGCATTTCAAATATATTTTTTAGACTTGACAGTAATAAAATAAAAATTATAATAGATAAAAATTGTACTATGATCAGATTTCTAGTGACGCTGTCCTTACTTCTTGGAAAGAAAAGACTAGTTATCATTGAAAAGTTGGATCATGTTTGCAGCCTAAAAATGCGCACACTTGAGTACTAGAGAGATTTGAAGAAAAAAAACCATGTTGAAAAAAAGATTAAATAATCTTTAATTTTTTATTCAGCAAGTTTTCTGATAAAATTTTTATTTCCTTGTATTACAGAAATGTGTGGGACATTCTGGCATGCAAGAGGTTGGTGGATTCTTTTTTCTAATTTAGTATTCTTCATTTCATCATTGAAGTATTTAAACTACTGGATTCCAAAAAAAAAAAAAAAAACAAAAACAAAAAAGAAGAAAAAATGAAGAATTTCTCAATAATATATCTCAGTTCTCAATCATTAAGGGAACTACAATTGCTTTCCATAGAATATTAAAGTATAAGACCCTGATTAACTCTTGACAAGAGTTTTAAAATGGAAAATGCAACATACTTTGGATTCAAGATATTACTAGATGAGGCAGCTTCTTGTTTTGTTTTAGATCCACATAACCCTGTGTGCAAGTGCTACTCCTGGTTCTAAGCTTAGAAATCACACATGGAGTTAGTCAGGAGGATCATACGTGATGCCAAGGATGAAAGTATGTAAGCTTTATGTAAGAAAAACACTCAACCTGTTGTACTATTGCTATTGCCTGAGAAAAGTCCACATTTTACTATTTTCTCAGCAATGTATGTCTCTTTTTTCTTCTTTTCCTTCCTTCCTTCCTTCCTTCCTTCCTTCCTTCCTTCCTTCCTTCCTTCCTTCCTTCCTTCCTTCCTTCCTTCCTTCCTTCCTTCCTTCCTTCCTTCCTTCCTTCCTTCCTTCCTTCCTTCCTTCCTTCCTTTCTTTCTTTCTTTCTTTCTTTCTTTCTTTCTTTCTTTCTTTCTTTCTTTCTTTCTTTCTTTCTTTCTTTCTTTCTTTCTTTCTTTCTTTCTTTCTTTCTTTCTCTTTCTTTCTTTCTTTCTTTCTTTCTCATCTTTCTTCCTTCTTGCTTTTTCTTTTCTTTCTTCCTTTCTCTTTCTTTTTTCTTTCTTTCATTCATTTTTTCTTTCATCTTTCTTCCCTTTTTCTTTATATTTCTTTCTTTTTATCTTTCTTTCTTCTTTCTTGCTTTTTCTTCTTTCTTCCTTCCTTACTTCCTTTCTTCCCTCCTACCTTCCTTCCTTCTGTTCCTTTTCTTTCTTTCATATTTCTTTTTTATTTCTTGCTTTATCTTCTTTCTTTCTCTTTTTCTTTCTTTCTTTCATTCATATTTCTTTCTTTCATTCATCTTTCTTTTCTTGCGTTTTATTCTTTTTTGCATTTTATTCTTTCTTCCTTTCTTTCCTTCTTTCTTTTTTCCTTCCTTCCTTCCTTCCTTCCTTCCTTCCTTCCTTCCTTCCTTCCTTCCTTCCTTCCTTCCTTCTTCCTTCCTTCCTTCCTTCCTTCTTTCTTTTCTTTCTTTCTTTCTTTCTTTCTTTCTTTCTTTCTTTCTTTCTTTCTTTCTTCTTTCTTTCTTTCTTTTCTTTCTTTCTTTCTTTCTTTCTTTCTTTCTTCTTTCTTTCTTTCTTTCTTTCTTTCTTTCTTTCTTTCTTTCTTTCTTTCTTTCTTTCTTTCTTTCTTTCTTTTCTCTGCCTACTCCACTCTTGCACACTACTAATTTCTTCTTTTTTTTTTTTTTAGAAGCACAAATGATCAAATTTATCTATTGACACACATCAGTTTGCAGAATACTTTCTTTTTTCTTCACTTACTGGAAAAAAAGTGTTAAAGCCCTACAGAATTTCTTCCAAATAAGCATTAATCTGATTCCTGAATTCTGTACCTAATTGTCTGCAAAAATTCTCACTGCCTAATTAAATCCCAAAGCCCCAACTTTGAATATTCTCACATTAGTGTTTCAATAGCATCATATGAATGAGTGGACATATTCTGTTTATAACATTACACCTCTATAGGGAAATTATGTTGAGGTAAATTGTGCATGTGTATTTATTAAAATGCTAAAAAGTTTTTGTTTGTTTGTTTCTTTGCTTACTCTCTGGACCACACCCGGTGACACTCAGGGGTTATTCCTGGATATGCACTCAGAAATCGCTCCTGGCTTTGAAGATTATAAAGGACACCCAGGGGATAGAACCGCAGTCTGTCCTAGGTTAGCGTGTGCAAGGCAAATGCCCTACAATTTGCACCACTGCTCCAGCCCCTATAAAGTTATTTTATGTGAATTTCTGACTAAATATATTAAAATTTAATTTCATATATTTATATTGTTTTTCTTCATTTTATTTTTATAATAAAGTTATTTTTTATATGGCCAAGATTATTCAGGGCTTATTACTAGCTTAGGATTCGGGTATAATTTTCTTTCCACTGTGAGTTGGGTGTCAGGATTGGGGGTGATCAACTGGAGTGTGGGGCTTAAATCTGGTCAATAGCATGCAGAGCAAGCAACTGACCTACCCATTGCACTATCATACTGACTTTAGAAATACTATTTTTCGAGGTATCCCTCTTAGATGTTCCTACTGTATTAAAGTATCCACTCCTGTTTTACTAATGTCCTGAAATTACATTAACATAGGAAAACAAAACTAAAAGAATTTAAGACTAAGTTTGTAGTTTCTAAATGAAGAAATAAATCTGAGTGGAGCCAGAGAGATAGTACAGCTTGAAGGGCACTTGCCTTGTACCTTGCACTCAACTGATCCCCAGGTTTAATCCCTAATACTCCATAACATTTCAGGAATTTCACCAAAAGAAATCCCTGAGATTGAAGCTAGAGTAATCTCTGATCATCTCCTAGTTGTATGCCCCAAAATAAAACAAACAAACAAAATTAAAACTACCAAACAAAAATTAAAGAAATCCAATTGACTTGAAAGCTACAGGAAGTCAGGGTAGTGGGGAATTTAGATTCTCTTTGCACACACGGGTGTAACCTAACTAGTCTATATGAATAAAAATGATCATAGTAGGGCCAGAGCAATAGCACAGCAGTAGGGCATTTTCCTTGCACACAGCTGAGCCAGGGACAGAACTTGGTTGATTCCCAAGTGTCCACACTGGTCCCCCAAGCCAGGAGCAATTTCTAAGCACAATGCCAGGAGTAGCCTCTAGAGCGTCACCGAATGTGGCCAAAAAAACTCTAAACAAACAAACAAACAAAAAAAACCCAAGATAATTATAGGAAAAAAATATTGTGAGAAGTAAATATTTAAAAGACAAAATATAAGTTATTTAGATTGTTGATAGGAAATATATTTGACTAGGAGAGATGGTGATATTAACTTTTGAACATCACTGATTTATGCCAAACATTATAATAGAGGATTTTTTAATTGATTTCCATATTTTAAACATGGTGAATTAACTACAGTTTTATATCTTTTTTTTTTTTTTTTTTTTTTTTTTTGGTTTTTGGGCCACACCCGGTGACTGACGCTCAGGGGTTACTCCTGGCTATGCGCTCAGAAGTCGCTCCTGGCTTGGGGGACCATATGGGACGCCGGGGGATCGAACCGCGGTCCGTCTCCTAGGCTAGCGCAGGTAAGGCAGGCACCTTACCTCGAGCGCCACCGCCCGGCCCCCAGTTTTATATCTTTAAAAATAATCATGACAATTGAGATATTTGTGTGTTTGTATATGAGTGCACTTTTTCATGATGCACAGTATTAATCTCATAATTGCACCCAGCTTTAGCAGTGCAATTTTATTTATGTGATGTAATTAAATAATATGCAAAATGATGATGTATGAGGGTGTGGAAAGCAGGTTTATAAGTTAAACTACTTTAGAGAATATCCCTGAAGGCAAATCATTAAAAAGAAATTCCTGTCAAATTGGTTTTGACAAAGAGCTATAAAAAAAAACAAATAGGAAATAAGGAGGGAGAAAATAGATAGAAGGATTTTATATTTATATGATAGTTTCATTTTTATTATTTTTTCAAAATAATTGGGAAACTAAAATGATGGATTTAAAAGTGCAAAGAACAAAAACATTAATCACTCACAGCTCTTAATCTATGCTGTCAAAGTTATAAATACAGTAGTTGAATTACAGATATAGTTGTCTTTATTTTTTCTGAATTATCGATATTTAAAAAAATTTTACTTTAATTTGTTTATTATGATGCAATATGAATAATTGTTATGCAAAATGCATGACTGACCAAATAAAGACTGTACCAATATGATTGATTTTACCACCTAAACTTATTTTTGGTGGTAATATTGAAAAGTAATTGTATTGAGTACAGGAAATCCAGGTAAAATACTTGTTTTCAAATTCTGGGGGCACATGATTACCTGAGAACCACTGGAATGAATCTCCAAACAGAGTCAGGGTTAGCCTAAGAATGATGATAGATGTGACCTAAAACAAGGAAACAAACAAACAAACAAACAAAAAGAAAAAAATCATTCATTGATGAATTTGATATTCTACTTACCTTATTGTAACACAAATGATCAATAGAAGTAGTGGCAAAGAACACTAACATATACATGCACAAGTTTTTTAATTTTCTGATAATATCTACCTGAAAATAAAAATTTCTTCTCATAATTACAGTAATTATATCAATTCTGAAAGAAACTGGGAGAGGGGTTGACGCCATAATAGGGTCGTTGCCTTGCAAAAAGCTGACCTGTGTTTTATCCTCCCACTTCACATGATCTCATAAGAACCCCATTAGGGCATGATTCATGTGTTGAGCTAGGAGTAAGTCCTTTAGCAAGTGAGGTGTGATACCAAAACAAACAAAACAATATCAGAAGTAATTGGGTTAGGAATGGAAATCATTATAACTGACATCTAGTATATCTATAAATGGTAAGATAGGTGAGATAGGTGTTTTTTGTGGGATTTTTTGTTTTGTTTTGTGTTTGTTTTGGTCAAACCTGGCAGTGCTCAGGAGTTACTCCTGGCTCTGAGAAATTGCTCCTATTCTAGGCCTGGCCTGAGTGCCACGTCGGGTGGCCTGCTGTGGGTTCCAGGTGGACTCTATTAAGGGGTCTCCAGGCTTCCCCCCCTTCCTACTCTAGGGAGGAGGAGCAGAGGGAGGGGCCGGACATATAGCAAGCTTCTGGTTTCTTGATCCTGGAGGCCAGCTCTTCCCAGGTATGGGTGTTAGGGGGACACTCATTCGGGGATAACATTCTTACTAGCTTGGGGAGTGTCTGGGAGGCTTGGCAGGCCTCCAGCCCTCCCCTATTTCCCCCTGGACTCTAGACCTGGCACTGAAGTGCCACCTCAGGTGGCCCTGTTGTGGGTTATACGGTGGACTCTAATTAGGGGTCTCCCAGGCTTTCCCCTCCCTAATCTAGGGAGGAGGAAGCAGAGGAGCGGGGCTGAGGCAGCATAGTTGGCTTCTGGTATCCTTGATACCTGTGAGGCACAGCACTTCCCAGGTATGGGGTTAGGGGACCCCATTTGGGATGGCCATTCTCCCTAAGCTTGGGGGGTGCAGGAGTCTTAGCAGGCCTCCAGTCATTACCCTATCCCCCACTACTCCAGGCCTTCCCTGGTTGCCTGGCCCAGGTGAACTCTATCGTGGTCTTCAGCTCTTCCTCCTTTCTCTCCCAACACTAAGTGGGGGGACACATGTGGTGGATGGTGGGCCGATGCAGCACGGGTGTATATCAGGACATTGCATCTTGACATTCACTGGTATTTTTTTTTTTTTTCTCATTGGTCTCCATTTCAAAAACCACACGGTGGCCCTAGGACCATATATATTTAAAATAAAAATGGGTGGATAGACTCTCAGTTTGGGAAGAGACCGGTTTGGGTGGGGGGACCATATATTTTCAAAATAATAATGAGAGGATTGACTCTCAGGCTGGGAAGAGGCCAGTACTCTTTACCTACTTGTTTACTCTCAGTGGCCTCTTGGCCTCTCCTTCTTTCATTGTGTAACTGTGGTTGCTACCATACTATGTTTCTGATTAGTTCCCATGAATGGTGACAATGGAGTCCACTGCCTTAAGTTAGATTGTTTATTTTCCCCACTTTTTATCTTTTCTCCTCTTTGTGAACTGTTCAATAAGGTATTTTGGTGAAAGTGTCCCTCTCTATCCTTCCTTCCCTTTGTTATTTGTTAAATAAATAAGTTTGTAGAAGTGTCCCTCCACTTAATGTTTATATAAGAACCAAGTCAATTGGATTGTTGGACTTGTTCTAGCATCCGCATAGGCACCAATCTCGCTGTGAACTGTTCAATAAGGAATTTTGGTGAAAGAGTCCCTCAGTTTAATGCTTATGTTTGAACCAAGTCCCGGGGATTGTTGGACTTGTTCTTGCGGCCCCCTTAGGTGCTGATAACACCAGGTGGCATTATTCCTTGTTTGCATGGGCACATTAAAATGGAAAATACTATATATACAAATAAGTTTTTGTCTAATAGAAATAAGAACACACAAATCTTGTGGTGCAATGGAACCTTACAAACCCTGAACATTGACATGATGGACCTGGCAAAGGCCTCAGAGGTTTGGGCATTTTCCAATCTCCTCTGAACCAGGGAAGCCATGTTTATGACATCACCTGGAAGCAATCTTCTACCAGGAAGACCCTACTGCTGCTCTGACATCGATTTACTCAAAAGAGTCTTCCCTTAACACTGAGAAGATTTAAACAACAACAGCAACGACCTGCGTACTGGACAGGGCTTTCTGCATTGCCCGTTAATTGTGAGTTGAAATTAGATGCCACTCCGCACCATCCTGACTTCAATGTAGAATATACAGATTCCAGAACCTTCAATATTGAAACGTGGGTATCAACAACAGAGACTGTGAAAAATATAACTGTATGGGCACTACAGACAATGGACCGGGATTCGACAAACTAGTTTGCCTGGAGCCTAGAATGGTTTTTATGTCAGGAAACTTCAGGGGTATGGGTGTCCTTGTACTTAGGCCAAGTTTTTTCTTTCCAATGACCCCCAATACTTTGGTGGGCCCATGCAAATGATAATTGCCACACCTAACATTGTTTTTACAGTACTACCTTTGACTCCAAACCTTTAAGAAACCACTAGTAAAAAATATCTGGAACTGCAAACAAAAAAAGATTTACATTAGTGTTAACATATATGATTTAGTTACACTAGCATTCTGGTGGATAGAGGAGGATATAAGGGATATATTTCTTGGGAACAGGGATGAAGGGAGGACAACACTAGTGGTGGAAAGGCCCTCATTTATTGTCACTGTGTATCTTAAATATCACTGTGTAAGATTTGTAATTCACTTTGGCCACAATAAAAGCAGGAAATTGATCCTGGTAGGTTCAGTGGACCACATAGGATGCTGGGATTTGAACTGCCGTCCTTCTGGCATGCCATGGCAAATGCCTTACCTCATGCTAATCTCTCTGGCCCCTAATGGTAAAGTAGATTTTATTGCCAATGTTAACTTAAGTCTGCTCACATTCCAAGACAGGGAAAATGCACATTTTATACTAAAGTTTAAACTTAGTATGTACTTGTATCACTCCTTCCAATTCAGGTAGTAAAAGAGTAATAAAAAATAAATTCATATTGGAAAGTTTTGATTAATTACTGTTTTCATGTTCTAATTCCAGTATCAAAGCATTAAGATTAACTGGGGAATAGCTATTATGTAGTTGAGGCAGACTTCATACTCATTGTTAAGTTAATAGGAATGTAGTCACTTGTAGTACATTATTTTTTTATCATTTCAAGTGTAACTTTCTATATATAGTTTCTGTGGAAAATGTGGTAAGAGCATCATTACAAAGAGATTAGAAAAAGATTAGAAAACAGTAATGTCAGAGAATTTGTAATCAAGTTATATTTATGAATATAACTTACTAATATATATGAATATAGTTACTCTATATTCTTATTTCCTATCAATGTTTTAAGAAATAATTAGATGAATTTACTTTTTCTAGCAGTTCTTTGTAAATTAATTTTATGATAAAACTACAATTTTGTAGTTTTTATAATTTTGTAAAAAATCAATCTTCACATAGAGATATCAAAACCTAAGAGAATCCTCTTTGTCATATCACATTATTTATGTATTCATGTTGTTAAATTTGATAGGAAGTTCTTTCATAAGAGAATTTTATAGCTCTTCTTTATGCTGAGTTTTGTAATCTAAATGTATTATTTTAAAATAATAAAGCTGTTTACTTATATTCTGATTTCTCTATATTAATATTTTTTGTTGTGTGTGCATGTGTGTCTATGTTTCGTTAATATATCCCTTTACAATTGCTATAGTATCAAGGGCTTGCAATCAATTATTACTAAATCATAAAATTTACAAATTGTTTCATTATAAGACCAAATACTTAATGTATTTCCTACTTTGGCTAAATGTTTTTCATTTGAATGAATCTAAGTATTTTTTTTATTTTAACACAAAAATGTATTAATATGTTAAAAATCATTGTGTTAAACGTGCTGAAGTGGTAGCGCAATTGGCAAGTGTCTGTCTTGCCCAGTTCTAGCCTAGGACTGAAAATTGTTCAATCCCTCAAAATCCCATATGGTCCTTAAGCAGAGCGATATCTGAGCACATAACAGGAGAAACCCCCTGAGCGTCACCGGATCTGGCCTTAAAACCAAAAAACCACAAAAATTAAAACTAAAAAATATAAAAGAATATCAATATAAAAGAATATAAAATATTATAAAATGCATTATATAAAATATATTATATATTTATATATGTTATAATATTATAAATATAATGCTATCATTTATAAAAATTTTAATATTCATATTAAAATTAAAATTAATTTTTATATTTATTTAATATTAATATAGACGTATAATTTATAAATATCTATTATTAATTTATACATTATTTTAATATTATAACATTAATAATTTATATATAACTTCATAATATTATAATTTCTAAATATTATTTATTTATATTATATTTATATTATCTTATATAAAATATAAAATAGAATATAAATGTATAAATATAAATTCATGAATTATAAATTTATTATATAAAATATATAATATTAATATAAAATATTAATATCACTCATCTGTGCCAGGCTGTAGTCACACACTTTTTTCACCAATCATTTATTTGTTTGTTTTGTTTTGTGTTTGTTTATTTGTGCCACAGCAGGTAATGCTCAGAGGTTTCTCCTGACTATGCACTCTGAAGTTGCTCCTGGCTTTGGGAGACCATTATGGGACACCAGGAATCAAACCTAGGTCAGTCCTGTGTGAGTAGCGTGCAAGCAAGCGTCCTGCTGCTATGCTATAGCTCCTGCCCCTTTATCCACTAATCCTTTTTTTTTTTAAATAATTTTTAATGTGACCAAAAGTGAATTACAAATCTTTCACAATAATATTTAAGGTACATAGTGACAATGAATGAGGTCATTCCCACCAACAGGGTTTGTCCTTCCTCTATCCCCTTTTCCCAGTCTGGGTCCCATATTTCCTTCTTTGCCTCCCAGAGTGCTGGTGTAACTGTTTTTCTCTGTGTAAAGCTTATTGTAGATTGGGTATTGATTCTGTTGTTGTTGACTATGGGTTTGGTGTTTTAAGTCTGATCATATTTTTATTTCCACTCAATGTTCATATAGCTGTTTTGGCCCTGGTACCATTCATTTTTATTTTCCTCCTTAATTCATGAGGCAGAACAAGATGTTTCAAGTTGTGTGGTTCTGCTGAAAGAAGACAATAAATAAATAAATAAATAAAACATAACAAAAATCAATAAACAACAGTAAAATATAAAAAGACACTACCAAAAAAAATAAAAAGCACTCAGCAAACAACAACAAAAAATCACCACATAATAACCACAGGAGAGAAAAAGAAAGAAAATAAAAAATGAAGGAAAAGAGAAAAAGAAAATAATAAATAAAAAGAAAAATAAAACAAATGAAGGAGTGCTGATGTGGCAAGGTTTCGTGCTCTCTCCCCTACCGCTTTATTTTTGCATAGGCACAGTAAGTATTGGGGAAGTATTGGCCTGTTGTGTATGTAAACATTTCAATGGGATTATTATGTTACTGACCCTACCCTGATCGGTGATTGTGCCCTACCCTAGGGTGTGACCTTGCGTTCTGCTCCCACCCTAGGGTGGTACCTGATTCTGCTCCCACCATTGGATGGTACCCGATCCCACCCTTGGGTGGTATCTGATTCTGGGGGATAAAAGCAAGGGTCTGTGGAAAGCGAGAGGCTTGTTTCCTGGGGCCTACTCTTAGGCCTTTGGCTTCGGCCTCTTCACGGAATAAAGAGCTGTTTTCTTCGGAAGCCTGACTGCCTGTTGGCTTTCTTCCTGCTGCGTTCACCTCAGAACTGTAGACTGAACAGGGTAACAGAAGTGTGGTCCGAGCTGGAGGAGAAAGGCCTCATCCTCCATCCCTCCGTCAGTCAACCCCATCTGTAGCTAGAGATTTTGGTATTTTCACAGGTCGTAGGACAAAGTCTAGAATAGATTTTTTTTTTTTTTACGGTTCAAGAAGTTCGGTTCCATCACTGTTGTTTTAAACAGTTTTCTGTAGTAAGTGGTCTTGTCTTGGTTTTTGCTCAGATCTTAGGCGGAAGCCTAGGATAGAGATTTTGTTATGGTTCCAGAAGTTTTGCTCAGTCTTAGTTGTCAAAGTTGGACCTCAGTTATTAAAGATCTTGACTTTTGTACAAGTCCTAGACTAAAGCCTAGGGTAGGGTCTTTCTAATTGGTCCCAGGATAAGTTCTGCCCAGTCATGATTGTCAAAGTCAGTCTTCTGTTGTTAGTGCTCTTGGTTTTTGCACTGATCAAAGGATGATATGTCTTCTGATTTCATCTTACTGTTAGGTGATTAGACAGGAAAACCTACTCTTAGATCAAGTTGTTGCAATTTCCTTGTTGTCAGGATGTCATATCAAAACTGGTGCTAGTTGGTACCAGAGCAGTATTAGGAATTTCCCAGGGAAAGTTTAGTTTTTGTTATTGTTGCAGGGAACTATATTGGTTCTATGTCTGGGGTTTGGGGTTGTACAATCTCATGGAGTCTAAGTTGGTTCTACATGACACATGTTCAGGGTGGGAGGTGCCCCTGTATTATAAAAAGTATGAGTTCTTATCCTAGAAGATAAGATGTTTCTGTGCATTAGGTTTAAACTTTTTAACTCTTCCTATACAAAAGCTTATGATGCCATATTATATTGCTGATGCATTTGGGGTAATAATGGCAGACTACAAAAATCTCTGCCCTGGTTTTGACCTGAGCTTTTATCCCAGGCAAGGCTTTTTCTTCTCGGGTTTTGTACCAAGGAGAACCAAAACAGGTGAAGTTAAAGAAAATATTTATCTATAAAAAATAGAATAAAGAAATAAAAATTAATTTTAAAAAGTAACTAAAAAACTGTTGGAGAAGGCTACCTAAGGCATTTTATAGAGATATTTAACATACAAATATAACATACATGCTCAGCTTTCTCTTATATTTTGAATATTCTTATATTTTTTGAATATTTTGGAATCACTCACCTATACAGAAATATAATAAAGATGTGATAGAGGTCTCTAAGTAAATATGCATAGTCTCGATTTATAAAATACTCAGATACACTAGTCTTCATGTTCTGAAGCCTCCAATGCAAGTTTTTAGCACACAAATATAAAAACTGATTTTAATTAAATATTATGTTTATTTGAATATGTGGGAGTTATGAAGGAAATGTCAATTAAAATGAATCTTTATGGAAAACATCAGAGGTCAACTCTCATAATATTTAATGCAGTGTATACTTTTCTGAATATTATGTTTAATTCCTATTATTTTAAAAATATTCTTTTTATTTTCCTTTTTTTATTTTACACCTGGCAATGCTCTGGGATTACTTCTGACTCTACATTCAGGAATTACTCCAGCTAGTGTTCTGGTGACCATTTGGGTTCAAACTCTAGTGAGTCATATTACAGTTAGTTACCCAACATGCTGTGCTGTTTCTCCACTCCCTCTTCCACTTTAATTTCTATTATGTCTCTATGTACCTTTAGGGAGAAGTTATTACATAATTTCAAGTTGGTAGTTATTAGGGTTAAGGATTTTTAAGTTTTTAGATATAAAAATAAAAGTACTATTCTTTATAAAATTTTATATAATTTGTGTGTAAATTATACTCACGTTGTATTTGGTAAAGATGCAGACATCATCAGGTGTTAGTTAATATTAAAAATAAACTAGTGAAAAGTACATCTTGTTATATAAAACAGGGTTAGAGAACTGTCTTCCTTTATTCTGATTATTTGAATAATATGTAGATTTCTAAGTCATAAACATTTAAAAGCCTCTTGTAGCATAATGAATTGTTTCATTATTCACTTTCATTTTGTTTCAGTGCAATCCATATTCCCATAAGTGGAATATACTTGAGAAGGTATCATTTGGGGATTCAAGAGTGAATGAATAATGTCTGAAGAGTAAGAAATCAAGACAAGGATATTATCCTGTTTAAAATAATGTCTTATCACAATTTTACACATATAATGAAGAGGTGTCCTGATTCTTAAACTCCCAATCCTTCTCCGAAGAGAGAATTAGAAATTCTTTAAGAGACCTTTAGAAAATAGGTTACATAAAATTAGCATTAATATTAGAGTGGATAAGAACTTTCACATATAATAAAATATATACCACAATGGTTTGCCTCTACTGACATATTTGAGTTCTAAACACACTCAATGTATTTATATGCATAATTATACTTACCAATGCAAAATATTGAATGTTTCAAATTGGTTTTAACTATTATAATCATTATTAACAACCCCCATACACACAAAATTATAATTAAAGGGAGAAAAGGAATAGAGATAAAAGGAAAAAATATATGGCTTTTTGCCATTAACACTATCATGTCTGAAGCCATGGTATTTCTTTAATTAAAAAAGGTCAATTAGGGCCCGGAGAGATAGCACAGCGGCGTTTGCCTTGCAAGCAGCCGATCCAGGACCAAAGGTGGTTGGTTCGACTCCCGGTGTCCCATATGGTCCCCCGTGCCTGCCAGGAGCTATTTCTGAGCAGACAGCCAGGAGTAACCCCTGAGCACCACCGAGTGTGACCCAAAAAACAAACAAAAAAACAAAAAAAAAAGGCCAATTAATTTTAGGGTGCAATTAAAGTGACTGCTATTCTATGTTAGTTTTTATATTATTAAAATTATATCACATTTTAAATTGAAAATAAGTTTCTTACAGAAAATTTTTGACATCATGATTTACAATATAGATAATGTGAAGGTTTCATGCATAACATTCAAACAACACACCTTCCACCAATGTGTAAACATCACTCCACCACAGTTTCACTATTCCCCATAACCTCTTCCCTACAGTGTTATGTTTCCTCCTAAAAACCTTCCCATTATAAGTTTCTGTTGTTCTAGGTAATTTGTAAATAAATTTAATTGTAGTACATAAGATTCTACATAGGATGGGAAATCAAAACTAAAATTTCTATAATGCAAGAAAATAAATAACAAGAAAGAGATGCTTAGGATCTATAAATTCAAGAAAGATTTATTTCAAATAGTACAAGAAAATACGGTACTAAATAACAGGAAAGAGATGTTTAGGATCTATAAATTCAAGAAAGGTTTACCAGTTCTGTAATGCTTAATCATTCCTGCTAATAAAGTAGATAAACTTACGTATTTTTGGTCAGCTCAATTTTCAGTTTTTCCATTTTAACAACTTCTTTTCTTTTCTTTTTGTGGTTTTTGGGCCATACCCGACAGTGCTCAGGGCTTTCTCCTGGCTGTCTGCTCAGAAATAGCTCCTGGCAGGCACGGGGGACCATATGGGACATCGGGATTTGAACCAACCACCTTAGGGCCTGGATCGGCTGCTTGCAAGGCAAACGCCGCTGTGTTATCTCTCTGGGCCCCCATTTTAACAACTTTTGATATGCAATCTACACATATATAAATTTAGCATATCGGGCTAATGTAATTAGAAAGAAATGTGATTTGTTATTATAATCTGCACAAGATATTGGGAACATGCATTTATTGCTAACATAAATCACTGTAGGTAAAAATGACTACCGTATTTGCCGACGTATAAGATGACTGGGTATATAAGACGAGCCCCTAATTTTGCAGTTAAAACATAGGTTTAGGCCTATATTGACTGTATCAGACAGAACGTTCCTGTGATGCAACTGTATGTATTACAGTGAGCCAATCACAAAAAGCAAAGGTTCAAAGGTTATTCAGTAATAGACTTCCTCTCTGACTCTGGCCAATCTGAGCAGGCTTTTTACAGTGTAGATTAGAGTCCAGAACATTGTCTAATTTGCATGCATAAAAAGCCTGCTTGGATTGGCTGAGTTAGAGAGGCGGTCAGAGCAGCCTGGTAGTGATCGGTGCAGGATCGAGTTGGACAATTTGTTTTGTGGCAATATTCAGACAATTTTCGTTTGGTGGCATATTGAAACATTTTTCGGGATATACTTGGCATATAAGATGACCCCCGATTTTCGGTTGACTTTTATTTGTTTCAAAAGTCATCTTATACGCTGGAAAATACAGTACATTGATTCACTAGGTTATATAGTTCTTTGAATTGTTTCTTTTGGTTTTGCTTCATGAGTATTGTTGATTACAAATTAATTTATCTGGTGTGAATTTTGAAATCTACTATGGTCTTTAGAATATATTTGTATATACAAAATTAATTTCAAGACTATTATATTATATAAAGACTCACTTTGTGTAAGAAATCCAGAAGGTGGCAGTCTTGTATTACTATCTGAATACTGGGTTGTTTTTTTTTTTCTTTGCTTGTAACAGAATGTACAGAAGCAGCACAGATATGCACTGAAATGTACATTTTAATTTACAAATATAATGATATAAGACAATATATGTTACATATAAAAAAAACTTGCAATATAGAAACATTAGTATGATATGTTTTATTCATTGATTTAAGAGCCCACAGCTAAATATCAATGTATTTCAGTAATAGCGAACATACCAGAAATAGTTTTGTTTTTAAATTAATTGCACTGTTATTTAATTATTTTTGTAGCATAAAATAATTACACTTTAGAAATTTTATAATAAAAACTAATAAAAGTTATATATGTGCACACCAATTGTTTTTAGGATTTTAGTTGGAATTCTTGCACTGTGGAACAAAATTGATAATGATAATTGAAAGATTTGCAATTATTGTTTAATTTATGTAAGTGTAACTTTGTATATATGTAATAAATTCTATATAAAAAAGCAACGTAGAGTAAAATATGTCAATTACATAAGACTTTTCCAGATATCTTATTCTCTGTGAAATAAATCTTACTAATTCTTCTCTAAAAGATCCACGATTGCATAAGAGAGCCTTGAGGAGAAATAAACCATGAAGTAGCTAAGTATTAATATAAGGTTTGAAAAACTGACAATAAAAAACTAGAACATAAACAAAATATCAAAATAAAGTAGAAGCTATATAAATGAAGTTCCAAAAGTCATCCTATACAAGTGAATACACTTTTGCAAAGCACTAATTTATTTGCCGGAGTATAAGACAACCCTTCAACTCATAAAAAACTTCCTAAAAGTTGGGAGTCATATTATATGCTGGTATACGGCATGCTGAAACATGTTCCAGCTCAGGGATGAGTGATCTGCACCTCTCTTACTTTTAAGAAGTAACTTACTTTTAAGACTTTTAGAAAGTTTTTCATGGGTTGAAGGGTCGTCTTATATGCCGGCAAATACGATATTTATTTTTCGGCCTTATACAACTTTGGGCATTTCTTCACTTATTGATTTATTGAATTATTTTTCTTTTTAACAGTTTGGGAACATAATACAAGAAAAAATATGTTGACCTTCAACAATTTGTTGGTAATCTGAGAAAACTGCAATCCCAGAGAAAATAAAAGGGCATTATTAGGAACAGTATTATTTAACTTACTGAATTGTTGCTAAAGATTCAAACTCAGTACAACTTTCTTTATTATTTTTAATTTTTGTCTCAAGTAGAGGTTAGAGTTTTTATGCTAGATATAAAATCAATAAACATTTTTTTAATTTTGTAACCATACTTAACAAAAACACAGTAAAAAACAATCTGTTTTATGTTTTATTTTTCTAAAGAAAAGCTTATAATTAATAAGTTTGTTTTAAAGTTTTATCTCTCAAAACACTTGACATTTTTGGTACAATATATACATTTTTTTTACCAGCTGCAAAATGGTCAGAAATGTAGAATGTTATCATTTTTCTTTTTACTAGATTGTTTAAAAAAATCTGAGATAATTTATATTGTAGTAATTAAAATACATTTTAAATTAGGTTTATAATATTTCTTATGGACTGATTAATTTTCCAAAAGCTCTGTAGCTGATTTATGTGTATGTGTGTGAGAGAGAGAAGTATATGCTCAAATTCAAATTACTGTAATTGAGTATGTGAAAGATTTCAAAAACTGCATTACATGCAAATCCCTTCTATCTACAAAGCAGTACCATTGTCTTAGATAGTGTTTTGTATAATTAATTAACCCAATCAATGGGAACATTAAATAACTCAGAACAAAATGCAATGAAAGAAAATGTGAAAATGCTTAAAAATCATAATGAACAATAATATTAAACTCCCAAATTTTAATTTACTGAAATTACACTGTGTAGTACTCTATTACATTAAATCAGTATAAGCACTTAAAATTACTTTCACATACATTAAATCATATTAATTCAAATATGTAATGCTAACTCTAAGCTTTAGAAATTACTTTAGGAAGAATCATATGAAAATTACATATATTTTCCTACCAGAAAATTTCTCATATACATAAAAGACATGTAGAATTAATTTATGAAGTGGTTAAAATGAAAGAATTTGAAAAATATTTGTATCTCAAGTATATATAAAATATTTATGTACTAGGTCCCCTATGAAGTTCTGGATTTAGTGTCCTAAATATACCTGATACTTAAAATGTAAAGGATATAAAAGAAAATGCTCTGCTTCAAAAATTTCTTTTTTCAGTGGAGGTCACACCCGGCAGCGCTCAGGGGTTATTACTCCTGGATCCATGCTCAGAAATCATTCCTATATGGGATGCTGGGATTTGAACCACCAACCTTCTGCATGAAAGGCAAACACCTCACCTCCATGCTATCTCTCCAGCCCCATAAATTTACTATTTCCTAACACAAAATCAAAGAAAATTAGATTCCACTTGAATAATCATATATAGGTTGACTAAATTTATGTAATTTTAATATTTGTTTCATTTGTTACAAATTTTAATATTTGCTACATTTAAATTTAAATGATTACATTTAATACATTTAAATATTTAAAATGTATTTTATATATTTCAGTATGTCAATATTATCTTTAGATTACACTGAAAAATGGAAAGTATATAAACACAAGAACACACACATCTGCAAAAGAATAGGAACCATTGGTCTTATCAGTGTTTAGATATCAACTGAGGAGAAAGCATATCCTCCTATAAACTTCATTTGTAGATAATATCAAAATTCACAAAATATTGAAGAATAAGAAGTGGATGCAATTTAAGTAATAAATTTGTCTAATGATGTTAGCCTTAGTTGTAAAAATAAAGCCAAACCAAATGATCCTGTTAGTCTGCAGTTCTTTTCTGCTTTTTATAAAAAAAAATATTTCTCTGTTAAATATCATTCTCCTTGATCAACAATAATATTGTATTGTATCTCATTAACTTTTCCATTAAAATCTGTACAACATCACAACCTAATGATTATTTTGATTTCAAGTCTGGATAAATAGAAGGATAATTTTATATCAAATCTTTCAAAATGAATTCATGTATGAAACACTTATTATGTAATTGATTTTATTAAGAGAACAATAAAATTGTAAAATGAACTCTTATTTATATTTTAAGATATCCATTTATTGTAAAAATGTTTATGAGATATTTATTTTTGTTTAATCATTTTGTATTTTTAATTTATATACAAAATAACACATGAATAACTGAAAACCTTTCATTCAATTTTTTTTAACTTGGGAAATATTTTATTATAATTCTTCCAAGATTTCTTTTCTTAATTTAAAATGGGTTTATTTTTTTAAACTAATAAGACTTCTTTGTAACCTAGTTTCATTTTATATTTGAGACAATTGGTCATAATACATTTGTTTCAGGAAGGACAATGGAAAAGTAATTTAAAAAATAGAGAAACTAACAAGATGGAAGAGAAAGAAAAGGTTCAGTAGCAAGTATATTTTTGAAAATTGTTGAATTACCAATTAACTCACTATAGACCTAGCAGAAGGTTTAATAAGATTTTCTTCTTCTTTTTAGGATAAGAGTTAAAGAAACACAGTAAAAATGGTGTTAGAGAGGCAATTGTTGTTTGCATAGGCACAGCAAAATGTGGGACATATGGAAAGGAAAAACCTTGGTCTAGATATAAGGAGACCTTACCCCTGAAATTTTCTAGCATAAGACCAACTCTAGACTCTGGGCATACTAGGTTGTCCAACCCAGGTCATTGTCTATAGTGCTAATAAAAATTTTTTTTCCTGCACATTCGCTGTTGTTGGTGTCAGGTTTCTGTAGTTAAAGATCCTGGATTCTGTGGATATCCTACATTTAAGCCAGGATGAGTGGAGCATCTTATAGTTTCACCTCACAACTAGAGGGCAATGTGGATAGCCCTGCCCTGAAAGCAGGTTGTTGTTGTTGTCTTCTCAGTGTTAAGGGACCTATCTTTGGAGTAGGTAGATGCCAGGGCAGCGGTAGGGTCTTCTGTGGTAGAGGATTGCTCCCAGGTGATGTTATAGACAACCGTGGTTGTTTTATAGATGGCATCCTGGTTCAGGGGTGAATAGACAATGCCCGTTCTTCTGAGGCCTGAGCCAGGTCATCATAACAATGTTCAGGGTGTAAGGTCCCACTGTATTACAGGATTTGTGTGTTCCTATCTCTATTACATAAGAACTTGCCTGTATGTATAGTATTTTCCCATTTTAATGTGCCTATGCAAAAGCAAAACAATGCCTCATGGTATTATTTGTGCATATGGGGATCGCTGGAACAAATCCAACAACCCCCATAACTTGGTTTTAACATAAGCTCTAAATCTAGGGAATTCCTTATTTATCAAATTATAAAGAAAAGAACAGACAAACAGTAGGGAAAATCGTCACTGTATAAGAGAATATTCAGTAAGGGTCATAGCTCTTAAGGGAATACATGCAAGATATTCAAAAGATATATATGTGTCCCTTTTTTGTCTCTGAAATAGTTGGGGGTGTGTTAAATCCGGTGCATCACTTTGGTCTGTGGTTTGGCTTGTTCAGTCTGATAACCAGCTGGTGATGGACCCATATCAGGAAAAATCTTTCAGCTGTTACTTCTCAGAAACTGAGTCTTTTAGCAAGCAAAGGTCCACAATGAAGGAAGGAGGAGGGAAGGAGGCCACTGAGCGTAGATTAATAGTAACAGACTACTGGGATCTTCTTAGGCTGAAAGTCTATCATATCACTTAGGGTATGGTTTGGCAGCTGGTTTTGTGTGGGGATAATTATCTGCTTCTTGAGGAGCCAAGAAGTGAAGGAAAAAAAGATTAAATTTGGGGTAATGGTGGTTGGGGGTGAGGGAATGAAGGACTACACATGAGATTTTACAGTGGTAGGCAAAGGCAGAATATAATATGGACTTTCTGCATGCACGCAAAATATACATTAATCACATAAAACACTATTATTTAATATCATATGTGCAGAGGAGCTAGCGGTTTTGAAAACGGAGACCAGTGAGAAAGAAAGTTGCTGGTGATTGCCCTGGCCCAACCCTCTTTAGATTTCTCCCTAGCACCCACCTTTCTGACTAACCGGGCCAGCACCCAGGCATGCCCCTGGAGTCCTAAGGGAAGGGAGGAGATGGCTGGTAGCCTCCCTGGCCTCCCAGCACCCCCAAGCTAAGGAGGGGGCCTTCTGCCTGGAGTCTCGCAAAATCCCATGCCAACTGGCCAGAGCTAGCCTCCAGAACAAAAAGGGATTCTGTGTAGACCCGGAAGCTAGAAATCCGCCGGCCCCTTCCCTAATCTCTTCCCCCATGTGCTGGGTGGGGAATTTTCTGTTGAAATTTTGAACTTTTGAAATGATTATTTAGGTACAATATTCATTTTCTTCTACTTCGTAGAATAAAACAAACAAACCAACAAATCCAAGTCAATAATAAAAACATGAGAATCACAAGTTTAAATATTCTGTTCATATCTGAAACTTACTCATCAATATCTTATTTTGTAAACTATTCAAATATAATTGACATATAATATTATTTACATTATATATATATATATATATATACAACAAAGCACATTTAGGATAAAGTATGTACCTATGAAAATCAAAACTATATACATATACATACATTATCATACAGTTTTCTTCATTCTATTTATTACTTATGAATTTGTTAAAACATATATCATTATAGAAAGAGTATAAAACAGATTTTTGTAGGCTGTAGGTATTTAACACTATAGTAAGATATCCAGGATGTATTTAATTTAAATATATAAAATTTTGTTTCTTTCTACCAATAGTTTTCCATTTTCTTCTTTCCTTATCCCTTGAAAATTACCATTCGATATCTCTGGATTTGTTTTAGCTTCCACATATATAAAAGATCATCTAATATTTATATTCAGTGTTTACTTATGCCAATTAGCATAAAATCTATGGATTGTTAAAACATAATTTATTTTAAAATAATAGAATTATACATACAATAACATTTTTGTCCATTCATTCAGCAATGAACTTTTGTGTGTGTTTTTTTTTAATATTTCCTCCTTTTTCTTGGGGGCCAAAGAGAGTTTTTTCAGGACTTACTCCACTAAGTGCTCACTTCTAGTTTTATTTAATATCATATGTGCAGAGGAGCTAGCGGTTTTGAAAACGGAGACCAGTGAGAAAGAAAGTTGCCGGTGATTGCCCTGGCCCAACCCTCTTTAGAGTACTCCCTAGCACCCACCTTTCTGACTAACTGGGCCAGGCATGCCCCTGGAGTCCTGAGGGAAGGGAGGAGAAATCTATGGAACATATTGAGTGTTAGGGGTCAATTGGTGGTAGCCACATGCAAGGCAAGCACTCTAACCACTGTACTTATCTATCTCCCATTGTTAAACGTTGAAATGATTTTCTCTGCTGTTGTGAATAATGCTCTAAAGGAATTTCTTAGAACTTTTATTCATACAAGGATTCCCACTGCCTTTTAAACTAAGACAAAGTTCAATAGTAGTTTATGGTGAAAAATATTCTTCAAGCTAGTTTGTCTCAGAAGGAATGTGGTTTATAAGTTCTTGTTCAGATATTGACACCAATTATTCTGGCAAGTTTTATAATCTTTAAACGTAGTCGTAATATTATCTATTATTCTTCGTATTGTTACGCATTTGTTAGCCAGCTTCTCTGAGTGAGGCTCTGTGAGTCAGGTCATACCTGTAGAATTTTTATACCTGTAGAAAATGTAGGAATGTGATGTATTTCACATGCCTAATGTAAATTACTGAGTTGTACATACTGAGCACTTTATATGTAGAAAATATTTTATTGTTTGCATCATTTATAACTATAATCATTTATCCTCAGTGTATCTCTATGTTATAAAACTAAATGTATCTCCATTTTAAGATGAAGTTTTTCCAGATCAAATATTCTGTTAGAGTTCAAAAGAGTATCTGAGCTAAGATATAGTTACTTGGGGCCAGAGAGATTGCAGGGAGGTAAGATGTTTGCCTTGCATGCAGAAGGTCAATGGTTCAAATCCCAGCATCCCATATGGTCCCCCAAGCCTTCCAGGAGCAATTTCTGAGCGTAGAGCCAGGAGTAACCCCCTAAGCGCTGCTGGTTGTGACCCAAAAAACAAACAAACAAAAAAAGATATAGTTACTCATGTTTACCCTAGAAATAAATTCTTATAATTTGCAAAGAACAGACAATGGGGGTTGTAATAAACTGCTACACTTATTAAATGAAGGAAACTATTTATTTTTCCATTCCATTGTTTAAATTGAAGAAAATAAAGTGTAATGCATATGTGACTTCTTTATAACCATTAGTGCAAAGATATTTGGCATATTACTCTGGACTTCTTCTTTAATGTTTTGTGTGAATCAAGATTTTATAAATAGTGTCATACTAAATTTGTATGCCAGATATAATCCTCCCTATCTATTAGATGACACAATTTATCTACTTAGTTAAATATAAATATATAATCATCATTAAAGTTGTTTTTTAAAAAAATTGTGAGAATTTAAATATACCAATCTGTGTCAATAAAATATTTAGATAAATTTAAAAAACAATATGATTAACTATATGATTTTATACTTCTTAAAATGCTTGGCATCCAGTACTGTTTTTCATTGTCCTAATTATACATTTGGGTATTGCTGAACATCAATTATCATTGAAAATAATATTTTACACCTGTACTACTGAAGGACTCATTAAAATTAACACATTTATTCCTTATAATAATCTGAAGATGTAGTTATTATTAAATTCCCTTTACATTAGAGAAAGCAGTTTCAAGAGGTTAATTTCAGCACTCTCATCAAGTAAGTGGTAAAATGGAAATTCAGCTACAGTTCTGATTCAATGTCCATTAAATGTCTTCTAAGTTCACTGATCTTTAGAATAAAACACAGTTTTATGACCTATGATGTGACTAAATGAGAAATCAGAGGCATGAAATATGAATAAAAATGAAAAAGAGTAGGAACTGCAATAAATATGAGAAAGAAATTAAAAGTAGTATAACTACAGATGGGAGGATTTGAAATTGCTTGGAAAAATTGAAGTTAGCATTTCTTAATCAATCCTTCAATAGTTAGAGTTTTGACTTAAAAGGACAAGTGATTGACATTAGAATTCATAAAGATATTAATGAAATTTAGTCATTAGAGTGCTTTAGGATTATTCCATTCAAGGGAATTGATTCACTTTTTAGCATAACTTTACTGCTTTCTCTTCATTTGTCAGTTATTAACTTTTGCCCTAAGTTATATTTTTAATACATTCACTTTCTTTGTAATTATATGTGATACACTTGGTCATTCTCATTCTGCCATTTCAAATATCAATTGATACAGCAACTAATGTATTTAACAAAACTTAGTGATGATTTTCAGTAATATTATCCTCATGTTACTTCCAATAAAAATAATTTAAAGTATCTTTGTCTTAACTTTAATATCTACTATGTACTATATATGAGTGTATCCATAAAATATAAAAATATATTGTATGTCACAATGCCATTTGGTTAAATGTTTTATGGTAATATAGAAAAATTGCATTTGTCTGATACTATTGAAAAGCATTTCATCCTAAAGAGTATGTAAAAGACAATTTAATCCCCAGTCAATAATTACTTTAGTAATTTCTTATGATTTTTAAATGTTTTCCTTTGAGTATATTTATTTTAAACAGATGGACTTTATTTCTTTACATATGCATAAGTATATGGGTCATTGTAGTTAGTGATTTATCCTTAATATTTTAATTCATAATATGCATATATATACACCTATATATCAGTATATTGATATATCAACATACTAAAGCAGATATTTATACTGGTAAATATGATACATAAGAGTTTGTAGTGTATTCTCCTATATCACAAACAATATAAATAAAAGAAAATGGGGGAAAATGGCATAGTGATACTATAATCAATAAATAAAAGAACAGTCAAGCTTTGAGCTTAAATGTCTAAATTTAATTTCAAACTTCCTTGTAAATATAGATTGTAAATTGATTAAGGTACTTTCCTAAAAGTTGTCTGTGGCCATAACTCTGAGTTGAATCCTATCATAATAAGGTTTACTTCTTCTTCCTTCCTTCCCAAATAAAAATAGAAGAAATTTAAACTTCTATACTTGAATTAGAATAAATATCTTAAATGATTTCTCTGTGTCTTGGCTCCCAAATTTCAAAATAGGCTATACATATAAGAATATACATATAATAGAGCTAATCTAGTTACAAATTTTGTTTATATAAAACTATTTTTTGATTTGGTATATAAATATTTATTAGCAATTATTATTTCATAAAAACACTGTGTTTTTTATTTGTTTGTTTTTGGATAACTACTGGCTGTGCACAGTGTTTACTTCTGGTTCTACTTTCAAGGATCATGCCTCACCATTCTAAGGGAACCATATAAGGACTGGAAATTAAACACAAGGCCAGCCTGAGTTGAAAAAAAATGTCCTGTGTTAATCTCTTTAGCCCAACAATATTGTTTAATCTCATTTCCTCATTTGAGTGACTGCATAAATGAACCAATTCCGACTGTGATTGCTAAATGTTTTAAGCGATTTTTTTTTATCTCTCTCCTACCTACATCCAGTCCACCTTTTGATATTTATGAAAGCAATTGGTGTAGTCTGCTGTTGTCTATGACATGATAATCTGTGAAAGGTACAAAGGAGAGCAAGGACCAATATGACCTCTATACATATTAGCCATAATTAGTAAAACTATGATAGGAGACAACATGTGAACATTATAAGTCAGTTAAGTTCAGGCAAGTTCATAGATAGCAAGGATTTATATGTATATATATAAACTGTGCTTAATTTCTATAGTTCACTTTCTTTTCACAAGTTCCTGTTCAAGAAAATAAAAATAAATTAGATTCCTTCTGAGTGAGCGAAGGAGTCTCAGCAAGAATCAGCCATGTCTTATAAGTCCTGACTTATACCTGAACATTAGTACTTAAAATGTCATTGACAAGCATTCTATGAGCTTTTTTTTCTTTTTGGCTCTGGGTCAGCTCTTCAAATGACCATGAATTTATACTGAGCCAGAAGTGCTGAAGAAAGCTTCATTACGTGTGGATAAAGTGCAACACCATCATTCATTTTTTAATTTAGGCCTTGCTTAAAATGTTCGAGGTTGTAATCAATTACATTAACACATGATGCAATTTGACTCATTTGAGCAATTTCAATCAGGATTTTATCCTCATCATAGTGCTGAAACTGCTGTATTGAAAGTAAATAATGACCTTTTGATTGCAACAACGGATGTTGTCTTTCATGATTTTGTTGGACTGTTGGCAGTAGTTGATGCAGTTAATCATGACATTTTATTGGCTGTTTTATAGATTTTGGTATATATTCCTAAAATAAAAGTGAAATGATTCAAAGTGTTATCTCTCAGTGATCTATATGAATGTATGTCCAGTAAGGTGATCTGATTCAACTAAGGATGCTATATATTTAAAAAGACTTTTAAACTGCTTTCTTATTTATACTTTGCATGGCTTTTTAAGCGTAATTTTCATTATTGTGACAGTATTGAGTGGTCAGAACTCTTGAGTAAAGTTTTTAACAACACTTAAGTGAGTAGAGACATGCTTTTTTTCTTAGTAACGACATTAATGCAAATTGTCATATTCCACTACAAGATATATATTTAAGCAAATCTAACCTCTGATATTCATCAGAGGCTTAAGATTATATGGTATATGTTCATAAATAGTGACTGACAAAGAAAGTTTAATAAGTACTAGGAAATACCATCTAGAAAATATTTTTAAAAAGCATAACCTTATTAAATCAAGACATTTTACTAATGATAAATAAGTTCATGATATTTTGTAAGCATTTTATTTTTAAAATAAACTTAAATCCAGAGTTGAAGATACTTGCTTGCCTTGTAAATAGGCATCATGGGTTTTCAGCTCTGGGACGTCATCTAGGACACAAAACACTTCTAGGAGTAATACCTGAGCAAAGAGCCAGGAAAATTCTCTGAGCACTGCAGAATTGGTCCATATACTTCACAACAACAACAACAAAAAAAAAAACAAAGGAAAAAAAGAAACAGAAATGAATAAATAAAAAAATCTGAGCCTCGAAAACAACATTGAGTTTAAAATGTTAAGAAATCAATTTTACAATTTTTTACTACTTAATACTGTTTAGGTTAAATAACATATATTTATATTATACAACATAGTATATACTTATGTACTTGTTTCTTTGTTTTGGGAGAAATCCAGGTAATGCTCAAGGGTTACTACTGACTTCATACTCAAGTATCACTTCTAACTGCTAGGGGGATCACATGGGGTGCTTAGAATTGGACCCAGAATAACAGCATGGAGCTCAAATGCCCTGCCCAATGTACACTCTCTTTGGCCCTGACATAAATATATTTCTTAAATGGCTTTGCAATATCGCTCATGAAAATCTGGGATTTTAAATAAATATAGACGGAACACAGATTGAAAAAATGCAGAAGTCATATTCTGGAATAAACAGAATCAATGGCTGTAATAAAACAAAAACAAAACAAAACAAAACAAAAGCAAAATGAAAAGAGACTGGTTAAAATCTAGCATCAAGTAGTTGTTAGGAAGGTCGGGGTATTTGTGTTTTCCTTTCTGATAGTTTGCATAAAGCAATTAACATCAAACAGATTAGTATAAGAATAGAAAAATTTCTTATAAATAATCATACATAGGTAAATGCATGATGAAGTTTTGATCAGTGAGATTAAAATTCATGATCATATCTTGGAAATCAAGTTAATGGAATCCACACATTAAGACATTTCTCATTTGGTGAATACCAGTTGCTCAGTAATAATACTTCCTTGAATTTAACCAGGATTCTCCAAATAGAAAAGAATTTGTTGAGTGCTAAATGTTGAGTTTTATGATAGAAAAGAAAGTTTGGTTTAGGAATAAACTGTAAACCTAGTCTTGCTGTGAACATGGTGTAGCTGTGAATTAAAATGGAAAGATTAGGTTCAGAGAACAGCTAGTTCCTAAAATCCAACCCTAGAGGTAAATGCCAGGAATTACACCCATATAAGGTTAAATAGCTGACAGATGACCAGAAGACAACAGCATCTTAGGTCTGCAGCAAAGGACAGATAACCCGATGTGGGGGGCTGCAGCCCACCCAGCTGTCTATCTGATGCTCTAATTAAACTACAATCAATCCTAGCCTAACTTTGTACTGAGGACCAATAATGTTAAAGATCAACTATCTAGAGGCGGGAATGCCAATAGACTTGGACTTAGGACCCTTTAAAATTGCCATGTAAGCTATACTGGGGGAGTCCTCATTTCTTAGGAGATGTTGGACCCTGGCATGCTGGAAAAAACTTTTTTGTATTTACATTACTGTCTCCCTGGTGGTCTTTTGGGTGCTGGATTCTAAGTTCAGGCTTTAACAAATTTACTAATAATAAACATAATGCCTTTAATAGTTAATTTTTTTAAAGTTATGGTTTAGGTAATAGTTCTTTTTGCTATGAAAATATCAGAACATGAACATGGGGATATTTGTATTGAATTTGGTGAAGGTATGTGTATAGACTTTATAAGATACTAGACCAAATCAAAACTCTGGAATTTATAAGCTACTCAAGACAGCATAATACAACAGTGCTTACCACAGTTTCATTTTTACTTTGTTTATGTATGGTCTATTTATTGGCTTTGTTCATATATATACTATTTCTTGTGTTAAAATCTTTAATAAGGGTCAAGTTTCTGATTTTAAAGCACAAATATTTGTGCTACTGACATACTTATCTGAAAATATTTTGTGCAATTACTGGACTAACATTTCTTAAGGATTTTATAACTAGGATAATAATGCTGGGCATCACTATATCCTACATATTAAAAGCCTTCAATTCAAATTATGGGCAGAGAAAAAAATAGGAATGTAGCTAATAATTTTGTTTCACAAAGCCTTATTATCCTGAATTTAATAAATCCTAAGTGTATTAATGTTTGAATTAAGGTATATTATTATAGTACCTTGTTACAAAGATAACATTACATAATTATTTAGAATATTGTTTTATCATTTATTATAATATTATAATTCTATACAAAGTATTATACATTAATATTTCAGCTTACTTATTTTTGACATATTTTTTTCTTAAACATCTTATCTCCTGAGTAATTATTTTCGATTGCATTTCAAATAAATGTAAAAATTTATGTAAATACACTTTTAGGATTGCTATTTTAGATACAGAAACAATGCTACATATATTATAGTACTAAGCATTAATTTATATTTTGATTTCTTAATATAAATATTTTATAGGAATTTATTATTTTAAAACAGATCCTCTTACATTTCTCAAAGCCTGTCTCTTTCTGATTGGAATTTATTTTTATTTATTATTTGCATTATATTTATCTAATTGACTATTTTTGCTAGTTTGCCATTTTCATTCAACAAATGCAAATATCATTAAATTGCCCTCTGCCATTTACAATTATGCCTGTGAATATAATTAGAGAAAAGAATATGACTATGATATCTAAGTTTACGATTCTAAAAATAGTAAACTCCAGTTTTTCAAGTTCTTTAAGAAACGATCTCACTTGACTCTGAAAGTCCTTTCAACACAGACTCCTTACCTTACAGTAGAGTATGTCCCTACTTCACAAAAGAATAGACTAATCAAAAGCAAAGTCTTTCTTTCTTTTCTTTTCTTTCTTTCCTACTTTTTCTTTTTTTTTTTTTTTTTTTTTGGTTTTTGGGCCACACCCTGCAGTGCTCAGGGGTTACTCCTGGCTATCTGCTCAGAAATAGCTCCTGGCAGGCACGGGGGACCATATGGGACACCGGGATTTGAACCAACCATCTTTGGTCCAGGATTGGCTGCTTGCAAGGCAAACGCCACTGTGCTATCTCTCCGGGCCCTCCTACTTTTTCTTTTAACGCTCAGGGGTTACTCCTTGCTAAGCGCTCAGAAATCGCCTCTGGCTTGGAGGACCATATGGGACCCGGGGGGATCCACGGTCACGATCTTTCCTTGGCTAGCGCTTGCAAGGCAGACACCTTACCTCTAGTGCCACTTCATCGGCCCCAGCAAAATATTTCAATATTATAACCTCTTGGCCTAGAAAATTACCTGCAGTACACATTTTTTTAATATGCTATCATTCTCCTGTTCTGAGATGATTGTTTATTATTCTAGGAAAAGTACTTCATCATTTGCTTGTAGTGAAACGTTATTTTGCCTATTTGGATCTCAGTCTACCTGTTTTCTTATTTATATATTTGTTGCCATTTATAAATATCTTTTACTGTTCTTTTTGGCAATGCCACCTTGTTTTAAATATGGTAAATACATAGGCATAAAGAAAATCAACCAATTATATGGGATAACCTATGTATCTACCTATCTATGTACCTACCTACTCTAAATAATAAAATATTTTGAATTGCAGCCTATGGTGTCTGTAAATAGTCAATCTTGTGGTTATTTATTAGTACCTTCTCTGTCTTGTCTTTTCTTATCTTGTTTATAACTTATCCTGATATTTTCTTATAGTATTTATTTTATATTGTTTACCCTTATATAATCTATCCTAATCTTATATTGTTTACACTTAAACTTATATTATTCACAGAATTATTGAAGACATGTTTTTATTGAACTACTGAAAACATATTAGTTTTCAATCAGTAGTAACTGTCTAATGTTTGTAAAACATTTTGTCACATACTGTCATATCCATCCAGTAATAAAGCTTACTTTTCCTAAAATTTGCTAATTTTATTGTCACTGCTTCTGCTGAAATCTTCTGGACTCTTTAAATTGATTTGTTACTTGATTATTTCATTCTCAAGCTTTAATTTTATTCATTTATATTCTCTGTAGTTTTAAAAATAACTTTCTGAAAGTTAATAATCTTTAAATATCACTTAATATAGATTTTTCCCTAAAATTCAAACCAAAATTGCTAATTACATATTAAGTAGAAACACTTTGATGTATATGTCTAAAACTTCACTCATCAATTTAATATTCCCTCAAAACCTACATGTGAAGGTAATATTATTTATTCAATAATATAAGAAGTAGCCCCCAAATAACCTAGTATAATTTTTCACTATGGTGTTCCTAAAAATTGTTCAAAAATATGCCTAGGTATATTTCATTTCTATCCTGTTTCTGTCCTGTTTTGTATCAAAGATGAACTTTATTTATGAATTTTAAAACACATATTTTTTCATTTTTGTTTTGGTTTGGGAGTAGGGGGTTGTCCACACACAAGAGTACTTTGCGGTTGTCCTGGTTCTCTGGTTAAGGTTACCTCTTGTCAGGGATCAGGAGCTTTGGGAGTAGAGAACAAATCTTCATCACTTGAATGCAAGGCACTTGCCACATACACTGTACTAGAGGTCCAATTCCAGAATCCAAGAATTTCTTGTGTTTTTGAAGACCAAAAATAGGACAGGATAGTCTCCTATTATACGCTAAGATATTGTAAGACATCATTAGATTAGGCCAAATCATGAATTAAATATCTTTCAAATTTACTTCCTCCTTTTGTACCGCATTGTATCCACATTTTTTAATTAAAAATGAGCAAAATTTTAGTTTAAAATTTGGATTAGAGTCAAGCTAATTTAATTAGATTCTGTTGTACTGAGTGAGCATATTTTTAAACACAAATAATATACTTTTTCTTTTTGGAATACTCCCAAAATGCCCAGAGTTTACTCTTGCCATTGCACTCAGGAATCATTCCTGGAAGGCTCTGGAGAGCATATGAGATTCTGGGAATTGAACCAGGTGGTTTGGCTGTTTGCAAAGCAAGGGCCCTACCTGCTGTGCTATATCTCTGGTAACTCAATACCATACCCTTAATGCTGAGATAAGGTAGAGTCCTTTAAATATAGCAACCAATTACTTTGTTTAAAAATATTTCAAAGATAATTCTTAAATTTTAAGTTGCCAAAATATTATATGCCAAATATGAAGATTTTTTAATGATGTTCAGTTATGATACTTTTTGCTTGGCTCTAATGCTCAAATATTCTAATACTTTGTTTATATTCACCTGCTCAAGAATTTGCCTATTTCTACAAATTACTATATGCTTACTACAGTATTCACTTGGTAATGCTTCCTTATATTACACATTAGAGATAGTTGATGCTCCTCAACTATGAACATTTATTAAATAAATAAGTGCATAAGCATAAAATATTTTATTTGCAAGAAATCAAATTATGCAAATGTTTAAAACCATAGGCCATTTGTTCTAAAATTGTCAGTTTCTTTTCTTTCACTATCTGTGCTATCAATTACATCAATTTATTCTCCCACCAACTATGCCAGCACATGCTTATTTCTTTTACCATCTGTCAATACAAATTTTCTATTATGTTTGTGTGTCTTTTACCTTACAGTACACTTTAGAAAATGTCAGATTTTTAAGCTAACTGAAACATACTTTGTAAAGTGATATTTGTGCTATGACTTTTAAATAGGTGATTTTAATTTTGGTAGAAAGGTAAAAATCCATGGGGCTCATATTAAGGAATTTGATATTTTTCACAACAGGGAACATGTAAAAAAAAAAAGAAAAAGAATAAAAGACTAAATTGGAATTTCAAATAGAAGAAACTAGACAATAATACAAACCACAAATAAGATTTATTTAGAAAAACAAAAAGGATAATTTTTTATTTCCTATCCTTTTTTTATTCTAATGTCAACTTTGGCACAAAATATTTTTTCTAGTTATTGGTAATTAATATATTTTTCTTTCTTTTTTTTATTTTTGGCCACACCCAAGTGACTCTCAGGGGTTACTCTGATTATATACTCAGAAATCGCTATTGGCTTCGGGGACCATATGGGATGTCAGGAAATTGAACCGTGATCTGTCCTGGGTCAACTGCATGCAAGGCAAACACCTTACCTCTGTATCACCACTCTGGACCCTGATATACTTTTTCTAAATGCGCATGTAAATCTAATCATTTCTGGTTCTTATCAAGCACACTAAGTCTCAATTAATTTCAGCTACAATGAGACATTATTTCACATATGTAAAAGAATTTCTCTAAAAGTGGACAGACTCTTATTTTTTTAATTTTTTAATTTTTATTGTGGCCAAAGTGAATTACAAATCTTACACAGTGATATTTAAGTTACACAGTGACAATAAATGAGGGCCTTTCCACCACCAGTGTTGTCGTCCCTTCATCCCTGTTCTCAATCATATATCTCTTATCTCCCTCCTTTATCCCCCAGAATGCTAGTGTAACTAAAAGCATATATGTTAACACCAATCTAAACCATTTTTGTTTGCAGTTCCAGATATTTTTACTAGTGGTTTCTTAAAGATTTGGAGTCAAAGGAGCACTGCAAAAACAATGTTAGTGTGGCAATTATCGTTTGCATGGGCCCACCAAAGTATGGTGGACATAGAAAGGAAAAACTTTGGCCTAAGTACAAGGAGACCCTACCCCTGAAGTTTCCTGACATAAGACCATTTCTAGGCTCCAGACAAACTAGTTTGTCCAATCCTGGTCATTGTCTGTAGTGCCCATACAGTTATATGTTTCACAGTCTCTGTTGCTGATCCCACGTTTCAGTATTGAAGGTCCTGGAATCTGTATATCCTACATTGAAGTCAGGATGGTGCAGAGTGATGTCTAATTTCAACTCACAATTAACGGGCAATGCAGAAAGCCCTGTCCAGTATGCAGGTCGTTGTTATTGTTGTTTAAATCTTCTCAGTGTTAAGGGAAGACTCTTTTGAGTAAATCGATGTCAGAGCAGCAGTAGGGTCTTCCCTGTAGAGGATTGCTTCCAGATGTTGTCATAAACAACTTTGGATGTTTCATAGATGGCTTCCCTGTTTCAGGGGAGAATGGAAAATGCCCAAACCTCTGAGGCCTATGCCAGGTCATCATGTCAATGGGGTTTGTAAGGTTCCATTGCACCACAAGAATTGTGTGTTCCTATCTCTATTAGATAAGAACTTATGTGTATGTATAGTATTTTCCATTTTAATGTGCCCATGCAAACAAGGAATAATGCCACCTGGCGTTATCAGCACCTAAGGGGGCCGCAAGAACAAGTCCAACAATCTCCGTGACCTGGTTCAAACATAAGCATTAAACTGAGGGACTCTTTCACCAAAGTTCCTTATTGAACAGTACACAGCGAGATTGGTGCCTATGCGGATGCTAGAACAAGTCCAACAATCCAATTGACTAGGTTCTTATATAAACGTTAAGTGGAGGGACACTTCTACAAACTTTCTTATTTAACAATTAACAAAGGGAAGGAAGGATAGAGAGGGACGCTTTCACCAAAGTACCTTATTGAACAGTTCACAAGAGGAGAAAAGATAAAAAGTGGGGAAAATAAACAATCTAACTTAAGACAGTGGACTCCATTGTCACCGTTCATGGGAACTAATCAGAACCCTAGTATGGTAGCAACCGCAGTTACACAATGAAAGAAGGAAGAGGCCAAGAGACCGCTGAGAGTAAACAAGTAGGTAAAGAGTATTGGCCTCTTCCCAGCCTGAGAGTCCATCCTCTCATTCTTATTTTGAAAATATATGGTCTCCCCACCCGAACTGGTCTCTTTCCAAATTGAGAGTCAATCCTCCCATTTTTATTTTAAATATATATGGTACATCCCTGCGCAGTTTTTGAAATGGAGACCAATGAGAAAAAAAAATAATACCAGTGAATGTCACAATGTAATGTCCCGACATACACCAGTGCTGCATTGGCCGCCATCCACCACATGTGCCCCCCCCCCCTTAGTGTTGGGAGAGAAAGGAGGAAAG